>NC_133651.1:18484995-18668278 GCF_009905375.1 Apium graveolens
GCTGAGATTTGAAAATAAAGACTCAAATTCTGATACTGAAAATCCTGATAGTCTAAGTCATGATACTGTAAACTCTGATGGATTAAACTCTGATGTTATTGAAACTGTGGTGACTACGTCAAAGGAAGATGCACCTATGCAGGGGGAGCATACTCAAGATCCTACCACAGCTCAAGAAACATCAGAACATATATTTGGCTCTTCAAATTCTGATTCGTCAAGTTCTGATAAGCCAAGTTCTGATAGTGCTGAAAATCTAAATACTGAAGACTCCAACTCAGAGAGCATAGTTTCAGGGGGAGCATCAGAAAATGAAAATGAAGATAGCATGGATCATGGGGGAGCATCCAGTTCTAGAGAAAACCTTCCATCTGCAAGGAAGTGGACAAAATCACATACACCTAATTTGATAATTGGAAATCCTGATGCAGGTGTCAGAACTAGAACAGGTACTTCAAATGAATGTCTCTACAATTCTTTTCTCTCTCAGACTGAGCCAAAGAAAGTTGAAGAAGCTCTTCAAGATGCTGATTGGGTGCAAGCAATGCAGGAAGAGTTAAATGAATTTGAAAGAAACAAAGTCTGGACCCTAGTGCCAAGACCAAAGAATAGATCTGTTGTTGGTACAAAGTGGGTATTCAGAAAGAAAACTGACAGTGATGGCATAATTACAAGGAATAAGGCAAGGCTGGTTGCAAAAGGATATTCTCAACAGGAGGGAATTGATTATGATGAAACATTTGCACCAGTTGCTAGGTTAGAAGCCATAAGGATATTTTTGGCTTATGCTGCTCATAAAAAGTTTACGGTTTTTTAAATGGATGTGAAAAGTGCTTTTCTCAATGGAGAATTGGAGGAGGAGGTATATGTTGAACAACCTCCAGGATTTGTAGATACCAAACATCCAGATTATATCTACAGGCTTGATAAAGCACTTTATGGACTTAAGCAAGCTCCTAGAGCATGGTATGAGACTTTAGCTCAGTTTCTTCTGGAAAGTGGATTCAACAGAGGAACAATAGACAAAACATTGTTCTACCTCAACCATGGAAAGGACTTACTTCTGGTCCAGATTTATGTTGATGATATCATTTTTGGAAATCTTATGACACTAGCAAATTCTGATTATTGAGCTTAGTTGAGTTTACTTTGTTTATCTTATTACTAAGTCACAAATTAGAATAATGCTACTCATATGTTAAGTCCTGATACTAGTAAAACTGCTGAATGTACTAAGTGCTGATAAACCTCACTTATCAAAAGAAAAAGCAAAAAGATAAAAGAATAAAATCAGGTACTCCTTTGAGATCTAGAGTAAAAATGTGGAAGGGACGACCCAAGTGCATTGCTGGTATTAAGTAAATATGCATTAGAAAAGCAAAATATTTTCTTGGTGACTTTTCACACTCTATGATTACTGGAGAAATACTCTGATAATAGCATAAATTCTGATAAGCAGTCGTGACTCACTTACACTGAGAAGCCACTGTAAAATAGAATTTCAAAAGATGCATAAAATTAGCACAAAACAGTTGAGGTGGACTCAAGCATGTACTCATTCATCAGTAGGTTTCAGGACAATGACAGCTCTTTAGCAAAATTTTAGTTATGCCTTATTTCTAAGATATACTGAAGTGAATCAGACTTTACTCTTTGTCTGTTATTTAGCTTAATGCACACACTAATCACTCCATCTGAATGATGAAAATTTCTGTGGAGGTCTATGTTATTTTAGATAAACAGTCATTGTGTCATTTTGCACAAACTCTGAGGACAAGCTCTGGTTGCATATTCTGATGATTAAGTTCTGAAGAGTATAACTCAAAGAAATTATGTACTGATGACTGTTAAGTTCTGATATAAGTCTAAGTTCTGATATTACAGTCTAATGTTTTACTTGACTTATCTGTGAATAAAATTTGATAACAGTCTCAGTTAATACTTGAATATGTTGAAGTGGAAGATTAATAGTCACTATGATTAGGATTAATGGTATTCGTACTTGAACAGTCCACTGTTACTTGTTTCTTGTGCGCTTTACACCATGTTTCCTCTTTCCAATGAATGTTATTCTTTTTCAAAGTCTAGGGAGATGAGGTAGAATTAATTCTACCTGTCAGCATTAAATACTTTTACGTCTCCTGGCATTCTCTTGCCTATATAAGCAGCCACTTCACATCAGCCTTCCCATCAAATTCTTTCTCACACACTTACCTTCATACTTTTTCTTTCAAAAACACAATGGTCAGATTCAACATGTTTTTGAACTACCAAAACTTCAATATGGAGCTAAGCTGTGCCGATTGGCAGCAGAAATGGCATGTCACAGCCATTCCTGAGGAGATATGGGACTCTGTCCCACAGAAGGTACTGACCCACCTCCTGTTCTTCTATATTGATTACCATCGCCATCTGGAGCGATTGGAGGAGGAAAGACTGGCAGCTCTCCGCCAGCAAGAGCGAATCATCAAACTCGCCATTCTGTTGTCGAGAGTAGGAAGAAGAAGAAATGATTTAATCTTGTCTTCTTCCTATTTTTCTTCATCATCAGCTTTGTCAGGCTTCTTAGCTAGGACTAGAGCTGTTGATGTTAGGTTTCGTAGCTTAGGGAAATCTTGTATAAGTACTGATGTAATTTCCATTTCATAAATGTATTCTCTTGATATATTAATGAAATTTGTTTTTGCTTCAAGATTTTGTCTCTAAGATATTTGGTAATGCATTGATAAATCCTGATTGATATTCTGATGACCATATAAATTCTGTTTTAATTTAAGTTCTGATTTTTTTATCAGCACTTACTCATCGAATTTATCTTGGTCATTTTTACGTGATTTACTTTCAGAATATTAATGATGCAGTGAAAAATAATTAACTCAGTGGGAACGGTTTCAATTTTGAATTAAAACTGTTTCACCTTGATTAATGGAATATCTGGGTAAGTGGAACGGTTTTTCCTTGAAAACAGGCAACTGGGTAAGTAATGATTCCTGTTTTCTCGAGCCCAGTAACTATCCGTTATTACTGCATGTCTGACAGGTGTCCAACGGTAACATTTTTGTTCAGAGTATAAGTACAACAGAGAGAGGATTTCTTTAATCTTTTATTTTCTTCGTATTTTTTCTCTTTACTTACTTTTACTCTCTTTCTTCTCACGTTGGTTTTTCATACAGACATCTTATCAAACACCTAACAGGCACTTTTGAATCTCAATTTTTCACATGGCACCTAAGGATTTAATCATTGATGGAGCTAAGTTTGTTCCAAACAACTATGCTGCAATTCTTGATCATACTGAAGCTCCATCTGAATTGCATTTTGTGCAAGATCTTCTTGCACACAGTGAGATTGGGTATGCATTAACTCAGCCTGAAGTCTTTTCGAGTCAACAAGTTCTGACGTTTTGGCGGACTGGGCACTTTGATGATGGTGGTAAACATGGCACTCCCAGTATTGTTTTTGAAGTGGGTGATTTATCTTATGCAGTCACTCCTGGTACAATACGCAAAGCTCTACATCTCCCAGAAAATTGTACTTTTTCAACTCCAGAGGAATCAGCACTTCAGGAGTTAATGGCTGATTTGGGATATGAAAAGAGTTTGGCAAAGCTTGGACAGTTAAAAAGGGCTAATATCAGAAGAGAATGGAGTTTCTTCTTTGACTGCATCACCAAAGCTTTTGGGAATAAATGTTCGAATTTTGATGTTATCCCAATTCTGAGTCAGCACATAGGGTATGCTATTATCCATCAAACTCATTTGGATTTTGTAACTGGAATAATTGGTTTTATTGGGGATAGGATGACAGAGGATAGAAATATTGTTTATTTTGCTAGATTCTGTCAACTTATATATACTTTTTGTACTGATGAACCTCAATTAGTCAGTTCCTCAACCCCACCTTTTAGAGTTGCAAAACGATACTTTAATGATCTGGTAAATGCTGATACTAAGAAAACAGTGGTTAGACCATTACAGATTCCTCAGTCTGTAAAACAGATCCTAGTAAATGCTGATCCTGATACTTATAGATTTGTTTACTCTGATGTCCAACCAACCACAAACACCCAAAAACCATCATCCTCAGCACCTACCACTCATACTACTCAACCTACCCTCAGGACTTATCTCAAATCATATCTCTCTACTTCACAGACTGTTCAACCCTCATCCTCCAAGCCAAAGAGGACAAAAACTATTCCTCAAACACCTCAAAAGAGGAGGAGGACTGTACTGAGAGATGAATCTGATACTGAGGAACAGGTTCCTTCTTCAGAACCTGTTGTAGGTGAAGCTGAGAAAGTGACTTCTCAGAAGGATTCTGGAATTGGGGGATCTAGGCTTCTCAAACGGCTTAGAAGAATGACAGTTCCTGAAACTCCCAAGGAATCCAAATCAACAAAGAGATACAAGAAACAGAGGGCAAAAAGGCCAGTTTCAGATGATGAAGAGGAAGCAGCTAAGGAAGGGGATCAGGAATCTCTGATCTCACAAGACAAAGAATTTGCTCCAGTCACTTCTTCTCCATCAACTCCATCTCAGGAAGCTGTTTCTGAAAAGGCTAACACACCTTCTGTGTCTTCTGTTGATCCAGGCACAAGTGCTGATATTGATGTTCAAAACTTGGTTGTGCCTGCAGTACTTCTCTTAGAAGCTCCAACAGCAAATAATCATTCCACAACACTTGTTACTGATGCTGTTCAAACTCCAGAGTTATCAACAACACCTTCTCTGCATCAAGATGCTGATGATCAGAATTTAGGTGAGCATCGGGATATGGCTGTTGATCAGAACTTAGAACAAGATCAGCAATTAGAGGATGCTGAAGCCTCCATTGCTACTCACACTGTTGTCTTATCAGAAGATACTGATTCTTTAAGTTCTGATGCTGCAAATGCTGGAGATACTGGTGATGCTGCTCCAACTGTAGATGCTGATGAAGTAGGTCCTTCAGGACATACTCCTCAACAGACTCTTCCTAAGTCTGAACTGGTTAAGAAGTTTGTTATCGGGGAAGCACCAGTACCTTGGAGTGAAACTCCTGCAGGTCAGGAGTGGACTAAGGAATGGAACTCAGTTTCATGTGTTCCAACTGAAAAGCATCTTGCTGAGCACTTGACTAAAGCTGATAAAATGTTAAATTCTGATGATTTTAAAACCCAGCTTAGAGTCACTGCATTAAGTACTAAACATCTACAAGGTCTTCATTCAACTACTCATGCAGAGTTACACAAGATTCAGGAGAACTTTATCAAACAGGAACAAGTTTGGAAAATTGATAAGAAAAAGTTCTTCCAACCTACCATTGACAGGATTGCTTATATTGAGAAGACTCAAGATCATCAACAAGCTCGGATTGATGAAATTCTGAAAAATCAAGCTTCTCAGCAATCACAACTAACTGAAATCCAATCCTCAGTGGAATTGCTTATCTCTCTTCTACTACCTGCTGATGCCAAAAAGGGGGAGAAAGTGATTAAGTCCAAATGCAAGACTGACAAGACACTGACAGGAAAGGATAATAAAAAAGATGATCAAGGAAGCTCTGGAATGGGTAGAGGTCATAGTCAAGGTAGAGGATTCACATCAAGACAAGCTAGTCACAGGACAAGTTCTGATACTGGGAAGAGAATAAGTTCTGCTACTGGTAAAAGGCTAAGTTCTGATGAACTTTTAGATCTTGATGAGGAAATGTCAAGACAGTTATTTCTTCAGGAAAATCCAGGAATGGACTTGGAAAGTTTAAAGGAAGAAGAAGCCAGACTTAAATCAGAGAAAGTCACATCTAAATCTGAAGCTTCTGGTAAAAAGTCACTTCCAAAACTCAAAGGCATTGTGATCAAAGAAAGGACACATACTGAAGCAACATTGGCTAGATCACAACCACAGATAGATCCAAGATCCAAGGGTAAAGAAAAGGTTGGTGAATCTATCAAGGTTTATGTACCTCCTGAGTATGAAGAAATTACTGATAAAAAGGATGATCTTGCTCTGACTTCAAGAAAAGTTCTTAAAACAACCTCTGACATGGCTCAAGTTGTTCAGAGTCAAGAAATTGTAAGTTCTGATATTCAGAAGAAGCAAGTAACCTCTGACATAGCTCAAGTTAACTTGATATCAGAAGATAGATCAAAGACACTCCTACCAGGATTCACTAAAGCAAAACAGACTCAACCTTTGAAGACTACTGCAAGTGGTTTTGAAGCAAGAGTAGTTACTGGAAAGGAAGCAAGAGATAAAACTGGATTGGGAAGTGCTGATGAAAGAAGAGTACACAACACTACCAATGATCCAACTTCCTTGAGAGAACCAGGTATTGGAGCAACTCCTGAGAGATTGAATCAACTGGAATCTGTACAGATGGTTTACCATACCTACTTGAAAGAATACATCATGTTGTATTTCATGACAGATGGTAGGGTTTATCATATAAGACAAAATGCCATTCCATTGAAGTATTTTGAAGAATTGGAGCATGTACTTTTCTTACTTCAAGTGAATGACAGAATAACAGAAACTGCTGCAAACTACTTAAAAGAACAGATTCAGAGACAGAAAAGGCTTTATTCTGTTAGGTCTGACAGCACATATGTTCCAAAGTACAGAGATCACAATGGTGATATTGTTGATATGAAGCCTAATACTGTACAGATCAGAACATATCTTGGTATTAAGGGACTTGAATTCAATCTGGAGTCTAACAAAGCTTATGTCATAAGACTAGATCAGGAGTTGAGAAAAACAAAGATCAATGATCTCAGAGCTGCAATCTTTCAAACTGGTGAAGATACTGCAGAGTTTAAAGATGCCAAAAGGAGAATGATTGATGAACTCAGATATGCTGAGAAATGTTTGTTGAAGAACTATCTCAGAACAACTCCAGACATCAGAGAGATCAGATGATGAAGCCAAGTCGAAGATCTACAACTGCTTAAATTCTGATATTTGTACACACTGAAGTTGTTATCAGAAGTTGAATATTGGTAAAGCTTTAAGGACTGTAAGTTGTAGTTATCTAGTCTAATTCTCATGCATTTGTACTTAATATTTTTGACATCATCAAATATCTATTAAACTTGTATATTATGCTAATTTACAAGTTGGGGGAGATTGTTAGATATATTTGATAATGTCATGGCTAATATAATTTATGTTTAGATTTCAGATCTTACTTAACAGGACAAATCAGTACTTAACTGTTGATCAGTACTTATACTGAAAGTCAGCATTTAAGGATATCAGTACTTATATTATCAGGAGATAATCATCAGGAGTTAGATATCAGAACTTAAGTACTGAAGGATGATCAGAGAAGGACAGTAGTTGATTAAAGGAAAGAAGATCGAGATAAATATAAGAAGAGATATGCATGAAGAAGGAATTCCGTGAAGAATGGAATACTTGGAAGAAAAGATATCTGATTGATATATTTTAGGAAGTAGAATTATATTCCATATCAATTAGCGATTATCTTGTAACTGTGTAGTATATAAACACAGACATAGGGTTTACACTATAAGTGTTATCATATATTCGAGAAGATTATTCATTATAACCCTAGCAGCTCTCGTGATATTTGTTCATCACTGAGAGGTAACAGTTCCATACTGTAACAGAGTTTATTGTTTCAATAAAGTTTGTTTTCTGTTACTTAATATATTAAAGTTTGATTTGATTGTATTATACACTGTATTCACCCCCTCTACAGTGTGTGTGTGACCTAACATGATTTTCCTACCATCTCAGCTATCAAGAGTCATTTACATCAACTTTTTGGTATCAAGGATTTAGGTAAGTTAAACTATTTCCTTGGTATCGAAGTAGGCTATTATCCAGATGGCATAATATTGAATCAACACAAATTCACAAGAGAGCTACTACATGATTGTCATTTTGATTTGACACCACCTACTGTTACTCCTTTGCCTCTGCATCTCAAATTAACAGCTGCTAAAGGTGATATTCTATCAGATCCAGAAAGCTATCGATCATTAGTTGGAAAACTGAATTATCTCACAAACACAAGACCTGATCTTAGCTATACTGTACAAATGCTTAGTCAATTAATGCATCAACCTCGCACCAGTCATAATGCTGCATTACATCATACCTTACGATATCTCCATCATTCCTCTATTCAAGGCATTTTGTTGAAAGCATCAGATACTCTCACCCTCCAGGCATATTCAGATTCTGACTGGGCCTCCTGCCCTGACTCTCAAAAGTCTATTACTGGATATATCTTATTGTTTGGCCACTCTCCCGTTTCTTGGAAATCCAAGAAACAGTCAACCATTTCTCATTCCTCTTCCAAAGCAGAATACCGTGTTATGGCCTCTGCTGCATCCGAAGTAACATGGTGCATTCGTCTTCTAGAAGTGCTTGGCATTGACAATCTCAAGCCTGTCACTCTTCACTGTGATAATCAATCCGCATTGCATATTGCTCGCAATCCTGTCTTCCACGAAAGGACCAAGCATATCGAAATAGACTGTCACTTTACTCGTGACAAGGTCTTGGAAGGATTATTACAACTTACATATCTTCCTACCAAACATCAATTAGATGATGTTTTTACAAAAGTTTTACCCTCACACCAGTACACTCATTTGCTTTCCAAGTTGGGATTATCTTCCATACCTCCCAACTTGAGAGGGGATATTGAATATACTCAAGCTACTGCTGCCACTTGCACAAAGAATCGTCCAAGTCTAACCACACACCCTCCACTACTTCAGTATTAGATGGCATTGCAACATTGCAAGCTGTCATTTCTATTTATAGTAGTTCTATAACAATTAGTTATTGTTGGTTGCTGTATATATAGAATATAGATTAGAACCTGGTTAGTGAGTTAGTTACAGATTGTAAAAACATATTTCATTTTCTACTGTATCTTCTTCTTCAAGCTATGAATATACATTGAACTTTCAGTTCATTCCTCCGTTTAACATGGCTTTCATTATACAGACGAATAAATGTCAAAAGTTCAAAATCTTATATATAATTTTGCGAGTTGCTTCCTTTTATCGATTAATCACGACTTTACTCGAGTCTTCAAATAAAGGTTTGTTGATAGACAAAAGCTTTATGAATTACAAATTTTAATAGCTCAAGACGAGTGCAGAAAGTTGCACTGTAGCCCGTAGGAACTTCGTGAAGAAAACAAGATTGTGACTAAAGATTTGAGTTCATTGACTGACCCATTTGACTTCAATAGTATCAAAGTGAAAGAGCTAAAATCTAAAGTATACTAAAAACAGATATCATTCTAGCTAATGTGTCAAGTTATTATGATATGATGATGTCATGATTGCGTCAATTTCTTATTTAATCTCATTTTTTATATTACTTTAAAATCTCTTCTTTCGTTTTCTTTCATTTGCTCTCTTTATTAACTCTCATCCTCCATTTTTCACTCATTAATCTTCACAAATTCCCTCTCTCCATTTTTAATCCCCTATATTTTTAAGGAAATTTCCCAAATATACCAACTTTTGGAAATTTATTTGCAACTCTACTGCCCTACTTAAAATCTTGCAAATTTACTATCTTTTTAAACATACAAATAATTAAATTACAAAAATACCATCTTTATCTTCCCACTCTTTATTTTAACTTCTCTACCCTCTCTCTCACTCTCCTCTCACGACATCTCTCTCCTCCTCATTACACAACCTCATCCTCCACAATTTCATTAATAACCACCTCCTCCACTCATCCGCCATCACTCACCTCCGATAACCACCTCCTCCACTCATCCGCCTCCGTAACCACCATCACCTCCCTCTCTTCTTCCACCATAACCACCACCACCGCCTCCATATCCACCGCCACCGCCTTCACGACGACCTCCATATCCACCTCCACAACCTTCACGACGGGCTCCTCCATATCCACAACCATCTCCATAACCTCCGCCGCCTTCACGACGTCCACTGCCGCCGCCTCCAATGGATGTTGTTTATGCACTTAAGAGGCAGGGTAGGACTCTTAATTATTGGTGTTACTGTTGGTAGTGGTTTGTAGATCTTAATGCTTCTCGTTAATGTTTTATGCTCTTATCAATCAAGATCAGTCTATTTACATGAATCATGATTGTTCCTGTAATTGAGTTTTTAAATGTTTTGTAATTCGTGGTTTGGTACAATGTGTAAAGCCACTGGAACTACTGAAGATGAATTAGTTTTTTGTAATTCGTGATTTGGTACAATGGGCATTCATTTTTCGCTATTTGCAACCACCCGGACAACTTATTTTGCAACTAAATGTAATTTTCAACAGATTTTTTTAAATTTGCATTTGTGGTTGCATACATGATTACTAGCAGTTGCAGATATGGTTGCAAATGCAACCTCCGTATTTTTGCAAATATTTTTTGAAAGATAGTATTATTGCAATTGATTTTAAAAACTGACAGTATTTTTTCAAAAAGTTTATAAAATTTAGATATTTATGAGAAAAGCCCTATTTTTAATTACTCACTCATTTTTTATTTTTTTGACCGATTCACAATATTATTAAATTTTAAGTAAAATTTATAAAATAAAATCTTTTTATGACCTTTATATAACATACACAAAAAAATTATGTTTACAATATTATAAAAATATTAATATATAACTTTTTCTTTAATATATACTTAAATAATTTTTTTCTAAACTAACACGTTCATTTCAAATAAACTAAATATTAACCGGGAATCAGCTCGTATAATAATCTAGTTTGGGAATAAGGGAATGCACCGGCTTGGCATGAATCCAACGCCTCTGAATATGCCATGAAAAATATAGACCCGGCCAATCATGATGGTCGATAACTGGATGGGAAGATGCATAAATTGTTTTTAATGTTATATATATATATTTTTTAAAATTATTTTAAATAAAAATTTTGAGATATAAAATTTATTCATATTTTACTTTTTTAGCCAAGCTAAAAATATATATTATTTTATTTTGACTAGTTTATATAATTTTATTTTGGCCTGGTGAAATGTATATATTATTTTGTTTTATATCAAAATTAGATTTTATATTTTGTGAAATGAAAATTTTGAATCTTTTATAAGATTCAAAAGTAAAATCACCGCTAAGTAATTATATCCCCCCACATCAGAGAAACCGAGAAGGGAGAAGAGAAAAATTAGGGTTCGAGGGCAGGGATAAATAAAAAATAAATAAAAAAAAGATTAAAAGAGGGTCGGGATAAACTATTTTTATATACAGATGGATTTGAGATTTTGAGTCATTTGACAAAGATTAGGGTTTGAGGCAGGCAGTGATGAAAACCAATTTGGAATCTTCTTCAGATAAAGGAAAGCGTAAATTAGAGGATGAGGATGATAGCAGTACTTACTCAAAAGACCTGAAGAGGAGCGAAGTATGTGAATTTATCATCCCTCTATCGTTTAATTTAATGTTAATTTTGTGTTTGTATTTATAATTCATCTGGCTATCATTATATTGTATGTACTGTAGAATTTTGAGGTCGGAGACTATCCCGTACCTTGGGTACATCATCCACAGTCTCCTGGTGATCACTTACAGTTTTATACTGGTGCTTCATTTGTCGCTAAAGTTTACGATATATCACGATCCTCCAAGAATTGTAAACCCGTCGAACTTCACCAACTACTTTGTTACTCTAAGTTGGCTATGACCTTCTATAACATAAAGATGGTATGCATGTTTATGTTTTCGGATAATCATGTACTATTTTCACCAATATGTATCCTAAATACAACAGGAAAACATGTCTTAACCCACCGCCCGTAATGATCGGGTTATAGACATAACGGTCGGTTATAAATCTAAAACCGACCATTACATGTCGTCGGTTTAAGCCTGGTCAGTTATGTTAATTTATAACCTGTTTTCTTTTAGTGCTAAATATATATACCATGCTACTTTTAGATACCGTGCAATTTCTTTTATACTATCCCTTCTTAGTTACTCATTTTGTTATTATACATAGGGTACACAATTTTTTGTTGTCAAAGTCCTCATGGCAACATCACAAAATAAACCGGCTTACACTAAGTATGTTACTTTTGAAGCTGAAATGAATTTAGGGGTTTCTGTTACCTTCCAAACAAAAATACTTGTTTTTTACAGCCCATGTCGCAAGATTCAGATTTTGTTTGTTAGGATCAAACCTGATTACAACACGTCCAACAACTCCCAGCCTCCTGATTTCACTACAAGAATTCTTAGTTTTACCAACGAAGGTTACCAACGGAAAACATTATGTCGGCAATTTCTAACAGATTGTTAACGGATATAGAAAAGTTGAAAAGTCAATGATATGCTAACGAATAGCCATCGGTTTACTAACGTTTATATGCCAACAGAAATATTCGTTAGTATTAGTTGGCACAAAATTAGCCAGCCAGAACTTAGCAACAAAACTACCAATGAACTTGCAACGGATATTTACCAACGGAGTTGTAATGACATAACAACCGTTTACCAAGAAATTGCCAACGTCCTCCCAACGATATTTTCGGTGGGTAGTTCTGTTGGCAATTCCATTAGTAATATATTGGTGATTCATTGCAAAAGTTTATTCTCTTGTTTCGATACTAAACCATTATAATTTTAGATCGGTTATACTATTTTCGTTACTAAACCGTTGTAATTTTGGATCGGTTAAAATATATTTGGTTACTAATCCTTTGGTAAGAGAATTTAATATCTAACCACCCTCGTACTTTTCAACGGCTTGTTGTATGACTAAATAACTAACAATACTCATTTTGAAACTTTTCAGCAGTGTTCTTCTTCCTCCTACAAACTCTTCGACGCTAGAAAATTAAAAGTATCAATTACGACTAAGATTAATTTGCTATTTCTAAGGTTAGTTTTTATGCAAGTTTACGGTTTAACTCTTGAATATTTAGTTATATTTCTTTTGTTAATATAGTCGATTAATTATTTACTTTATGTGTTAATTAAAATGTTTATAATGTTGCTAACGAATGTATAAGTCATTACAATTTTTTGATAATATATATGTTTGTTAATGTTAATTTCGTTATGTAGTTTGATATAATGAGTTGGTTCTCTTTAATTTTTTATATATGTGTCGTAATTGTTAATTACCTCAATCTGCGTAATTTTTATAATTATATTTTTATATCACTAACATTAGTTTATAATATAAGCATCATAATTTTTTATTGCTAACATTGTTAGTTTAGTTTAGTTTTGCGTAACATATATTTTAGTTGTGAATGCTTTTTTTAGATTATTAGAAAGTTCAATATGGATAATGATCGAGATTGGATGAATCAAAGAAAATATGATAAAGGCTTCTTAAATCCCTCTTTTTTGACAGAGATGAGAAATGTTAGACTCGGACTTTCTGTTGATGGCTTTCAACCATTTGGTGAAACTGGTAGACAATATTCTTCTTGGCCAATCATAGTGATACTCAACTTTTTTCGACGATCCAGCCGTATAGATTTTAACATATTTATGTTTTAGTCTTAAGAAAAAATTACAAAAAAAAATCAAATTCATCTTGGATGTTTGGAATAGAAAATTGAAGAAAAAGTCATACTCCCTAGAACGAGATTCGTTCCCGATTAAACAAATAAATTTTTAAATAATTTTTTCGACGATCCAACCGCACATATGTTAAGATATATTGATTTTAGTCCTAAGAAAAAATTACAAAAAATAATATCAAATTCATCATGCATGTCAGGAATAGAAAAATCAAGAAAAAGTCATGCTCCCTATACACTACTAGAAATAGTAGATACGACATCGGTGCTTAGACATCGACATGTAATGCACCCGATGTTAAAATGCAGTTTAACATCGGTTTTGTAAAAAGCGATGTTGATTACAAATACTGACATCGGTTTCACTTAGTAGCCGCTGTCGATGTTCAGAAATTAAAAATGCCACAAATATATTTTTAACTTTGACATCGGTTGATTTTGTTAACCGTTGTCTATGGCCTTTTTTTAAAAAAATAAAAATTACTTGTCTTCCCCCCCCCCGATTTCAGTACACTTTCCCCCCTTTAATTTTAACAAATATTTCACTAACCCTCATCTCTCCCCCCTTTTCCAAAATAACTCCCGCAATCCTCATCTCTCCCCCGACCCTCATCTCTCTCGTCTCTCTCGTCTCTCTCACCTCTCATATCTCTCTCATCTCTCCCCTACTTCTCTCTTAATCTTCTTACCTCTCATCTCTCATCTTCTCACCGTCTCTCTCTTTTTTCGCCGAAACCCTAATTTTAGCCCCAATTCTAATTCAAGATTTGGAGCTTCAAATTAGAGCAAATTAAACTTAAAATTGAGCATCTGGAGGTAGACGTTTTGGAGCATCTGGAGGTTGGAGCATTGAGGTTTTGGAACATTGAGGTTTTGGAACATTAAAGAGCATCTGGAGGTATATTCTTCTTTACTGTTTATCTCCCTCATTTTTACGTTTAATATCATGTTTATCTTCTTTGTGCATGCAAATGTTTTATGTTTTTGGGAGGTTTTATGTTTGTTTCTTTTTGGGGGTTTTATGTCATATTTTTGGGAATTTTATGTCCTGTTAAATATTTTAGGTACATTAATGTAAATCAATGTTTCTGTTGAAATCATGTAAATGTAAATCAATGTTTTAGGTACACTGATGTAAATCAATATTTTAGGTACATTGATGTAAATGTAAATGTTTATGTTCTGTTTTTAATTATGTGTTTTCTGGGGGTTGTTCATACATATTAGTGTGTTTTGGGGGGTTTTGGGGGCTGCATTTGAACAAGTCTCAGATATGAACAAGTCTCTGCATTTTTTATTTTGTATAATAGTCATTTCTCTGATATGAACAAGTCTCTACATTTCTGATATGAACTATCTGTTACTTGTATTGTATAATAATAATTGTTTTATATAATTATCCTTCTCACAGATACAACAAGTAACAGATAATTTTAATTTATTTATTTATGGGCTGAATTTGTTTCAATACTCAAGTTCTCACTGAGTTTTATTTATGTAAAGGAAATTTAACAATTGTCTGAGCTGTAAATGTTGGAATTATTGGTTTTTAATTATGTGATATTTTCAAATATCTTGGTTTAATTTGTTTTAAATATCTTGGTTTAATTTAGTCTAGTTTATAAATTTAGTCTAGTTTTGTAATTAATTGGGTATATGTGTAGGATCTTAGAGTAATGAATTAGTACTATAAATTATTAGGATATCAAGGTATTTACTACTTTTTAAGTTTATATAATTAATCCCTACAGTAACCAACACAAATTTGATATACCTTTTATTAAATAATTATAAATAGGTATGTGTTGGATTTTTAATATTTATAGTGGCTATCAGGTAGGAAAATTTGATGGATAAGACATGGATTTTGCAAGATAGGGATTCTTTAGCATTTGAAATGGGGGTGAAAAACTTCTTGATATATGCTGAAGAAAATTCTGAAGATCGTAACAAAATTCCTTGCCCTTGTGGATGATGCGCCAATTTTAAAAAATTTTCTATAAAAACAATCAGGGGCTATATCTATGACAATGGCTTTTGTCTAGGTTATGTGCATTGGGTTTGGCACGGGGAGACTGCTTCTACGGGTCCTAAATCTTCAAGCGCTAGTTGTCCACCTGAAGAGTAAGCTCCAGACTCACCTCCTGAGCAAGCCTCTGATGAAGCGTCAGAGCAAGATCAGGAGCATGTCGCTGCTTTGGAAACTGTTGATATTTGTGAAGCGGCATGTAACTCGGGTCAATATGATAATGATTCATATCAATTTAGGAGGTTCGTAGCCGATGCTGAGCAACCTCTATATGAGGGTACTGACTATACTAAGTTAGAGTCGATATTGAAGTTGCATAACTGGAAATCTAGGTTTGGTATTATCGATAGTGCCTTCACTGACCTCCTTTCTTCTGTTGGGTCTCTACTTCCAAAGATAATGTGTTACCTAGTAATGCATATGAAGTAAAAAAAACCTCTCCAATTTAGGTCTAGAGTATATAAAGTTCCATTCATGTCCGAATGACTGTGTACTGTACAGGGGTGTACATGCTGATGCAACCAAGTGTCCTAAGTGTCGACTTTCTCGGTGGAAGTTGACAAAGAAAGGTGAAGAGAGGGTTAATCTTCCAGCCAAAGTCATGTGGTATTTTTCAATAATTCCTAGATTTAAACGTATGTTTAAATCTCCTTCCACCGCTAAACTAATGTGTTGGCATGTGCAACAGCGGACACAAGATGGTAAAATGAGACATCCAGCCGACTCTCCATCTTGGAAAAATATAGATTATAGGTGGCCCTCCTTTGGTAGTGAACCGAGAAACCTTCGCTTGACTTTATCGGCGGATGATGTAAACCCGCACAATAATGGCCTATCTAATAGATATAGTTGCTATCCAGTCATATTGGTGACTTACAATCTTCCTCCCTAGTTATGTATGAAAAGAAAATTTATGATATTGTCGATATTGGTCGCTGGCCCGCATGAGCCTGGTAATAACATCGACATCTACTTACAACCGATGATTGATGATTTGAAAAAGCTTTGGGAGGAAGGGGAACCAAATGTGTATGACGCGTATAACAAATCATTTTTCACTTTAAAAGCAGTTTTAATGTGGATGATAAATGACTTCCCTGCTTACGGAAATTTATCCGGCTGCGTCAATAAGGGTTATAAGTGTTGGAGTTGTTGTTAAACCGCTGAGTACCAAACAGTTGTTGGTAAATGATGAAGACTTTGTTGCTTTTGACTCCTCTCCTCCGAGCGGAAAGAAGGTAAAATATTATTAAGATCTACTAGATATATGCCTACAGACTTGGGATTTATGCAATAAAATTAAATTGATCCCCCATTATAATGTAGGGTCCACAGTCATGTGAGCTTGCACTGGATTGCATAGAGAACAAGGTTGCTTTTGGAACAGTTTTTGATGATCACGAAGAGATGAATGTTTCAGTACACGGAGTGCCTCTAAAGCCCGGACATGTTCGTGTGTCGGTTGACGGACACATCCAGCCAGAGGCGTCGGTTCCAGTGCCCATACCTAGTGAAATTGAGGTTGTACGCCAAGCAGTTGGCTCTCACGTAGCATGGCCTCGTGAATTGATCATCTACCCAACTGTGGCGGTATGTTATATGAAAATTATGTCAATATACTCTGAATTGATTGTTGCATTCTATAGTAGGTATGTCAATAATAACCGATTATTCTTGTTTTATTTAATTATGTGTAGAAAAAGAAAAAGGAAGTGTTGCATGGGCAGTCTAAGCGGAAAGATGAGTTGCAGAAACTTCAAGATGATTATAGCAAAATGAAGCTAAACAAGAATGTGCCAAAGCAGTACAAGGTGTTATACAAACATGTTGCAGTCTTCATGGAAGCCACTGGGAAGTCAATACCGATTCATTTATGTGTGTGTGTGTGTGTCTATATATATATAATTGATTCATTTACTTCACTTTATATTCACTATCTAATATACAAAAAAAAATAATGCATAAGCATGCATATTTAATATAATTATAACTTTGGGAGCACATGATAATTTATACAGACCAATGTCAAAAAATAAAAGCAGTAAATATCTTTAGGAAAGAATATTTTAATAATTTATTTGAAAGTAATATCATTGACATATTTGTACAAATAATGTAAACAATAACATGCTCTATTTTATAAGGAGGATGATTTAACCATAGCTAAAAAGTAAATATTACATGGGTAGTAATAGTTCAAGTGTATAGTAAAACTATAGAATAATATAGTTTTTACTTTTGAAAATCTGGCCAAACAAGATATTGAAAAACTTGTTAATTATCTTACCTCTTCCCGATATTTTTACTTTCGGTAATTATTGACTATTGATGTACTTATTATGTCAAATGAGTTCTCCTGATTGCTTATTGTAATTACGTACCTAATAAATGTAGAATGTCATGCGTTACTGGTCTTTAAAATACTGAATATATATTTTTCTTCTTTTTCTTGTTATGTAACACATACAGATGTAACATGTACGCTGGCTATGTTATTGTTGACCATTGATGAATAACTCGGGTTGTACAATTGTTTCCTCCATAAATTATGCATATAACTAATGTAGCATGTCATATATAAATATAATATTACTTGTCATTACTTGTCAGTATTATATTCATTCTTCTTAAGCTTGTTCGGTAACACAGATTGGAATTAATTCAATGGTTATATGCATATATATACTTTATATATTAGTAGTCAAATGATGTTCTCTATATGATTATATCCAAGTTGATTATATCTCATTTTATGAAAATCTATAGTTCGCATGTATAATGTCTTGTTGTTTCTTTCTGAAGCCTGATATTGATGCATCGAAAGTGAAGCCTAATTTGGTTGCATTGGAAGCAGCGGTGGGCGCACAAAATATTATTAGTGGGGACGGAAAAAAGTATACTATCATATATTTATAAGTAAAAGTAAAGGGTGTTTATTTGAAATTTTGAATTCGAGTTACCTTGTATATAACTTTATCCGGTCAAATTATTGAGCGTAAAGAATATTATTGTGATTAAACTTTAAAAGGATTTGGAAAAACATAAGTAAGGCTAATTTTGTTGAGAATCCTGAATCTTAACATGTTGGAACTGGACTTGTAGTTGCACAAATCTTAGAAAAAGTGTGTTATATCAACAAATATATTGTACAAAAGAGAGAAAAAAGATAGTAAATTTTATAATTTATTATAAAATATTAGTTAGTAGATTGTGTTCCAGAAATATTGGTATGAAAGAGAAGAAAAGAAAGTTTCATTTTAAATTCTTCAGCTTGTTTCCAAATACTTTTTTAAGGAAGAAAAGAAAAGATCTATAAAGATTTGGAAGGAATATCCTTGTTCTTCCCACTTTTGGAAAGATTTAAAGAGAAAAGAGATTCACTCATTTTCCATTCTTTTCCTCTCCTTCATTGATTCTGGAACACAGTGTAAAAGAAAGGAAATGTTACTTGAAATAAGTAGCTGATTGAATATATTTTTATTTATATTTTAGATGATTTTATTCTCTTGTTTATTGTATTTTGCCACTGATTTTGAAAATTTATTTAACAGGTTTTGATATTTTATCGTAGGATACAAGGAACTTGGAAGGATTTAGAGCAAAAAAAGTCATATTTTAAAGTAAAAATATAAGAAAATTAATATTATTGGACTACATAGGCTACGAACATTATTTGGACCGTATATAGAGTTTCAGAAGTTCGTTTTCGACGATCTTACAGTCCATAAGAAACTTATGGAATTCTCTTTATTTCAGAGATGATCCAATAGAAGAAAGCAATTGGAGATGTTCAGATAAAGAGAAAAATAGAGAGCTGCAAATTTTTACCAGGAAAACCTATTTCGTTTAGAAGTTTATTTATAATTCTATTAGAATAATAAAATACTTGTATTATGAGAATACACATCATATTTTATTGCTTAGAAATAGAATACATATGTACCTTTAGTTAGGGTTTTATATACATATATATTTAGAGGAAGCCGTAGATTTTCTTTTTGTGAGACGATCGGAGATTATAGGTTTTCTTATCTAAATTTATTCTTTGTACTTGTTTTAATTATGTTTAATTGTTTATTAGTTATTTTATTTGTATGATTATTAGCGAGTAGTCATTTATAGGGCATTAAAAGAAAGCCATGTTTGCAATATAATCTTGGCACGATTTTCGCAGTAGTTTGATTGATTATGGTTAATTTTAGTTGATTATGTTTTAAATATTAATTTATGTAGTCGAACGATATCATGAGTTAATTTTATGCAAATATGAGTAATAGATCGGGAGATTTTACCCACTAAAGGCACACATACGATTAATAGAATTAAAAGTGAGACCGGGATCATCATTGAATTTTTTAGAGTGTTAATGCTCATGAGAGATTAACATTGCTTTAATTGCTTGATTGATTGAATTACCAAAAGTTATTAATGTGTAGGCATGTTCTGAGAGTGTTATTACTCGAGAGAGAATGACATGCTTTAGTTGCGTGACCACTTTAGTGGCTTTAGATTAGAAGTCTGTCAATGTGTAAGCATGGTTGACTGACTCTGGGTTTTTAATTCGTTTTTTTAAAATCTGTTAGTTTTAGTGCTAATAGAGTTTAATTTATTAGCTAGTTAATTATTCTCCACACAATCATCCCGCTCTTGAAACAATTAATAGAGTTTAATTTATTAGCTAGTTAATTATTCTCCACACAATCATCCCGCTCTTGAAACAATTTATAATAATTAGATCGAAATAGAAAGAACTTGTCTACTTGTGGATGCGACCCACTTGCCACTTTGTACTAGTAATAGACATCGTGCGCTTGCGGTTAGATTAAAATAAACACATCAAGTTTTTGGCGCTGCTGCCAGGGAGACAGCTTGTTTCTGTTGATTTTAATTTGGTTGTTTAGATTGTTTATATTGTATCGTTGAAACTTCTATTCCATTTGAGATAGATTTTACTATTTTTCTTGGATTTGTTGAGTGATTATATGTTTGCAATGGATGAAGAAGATACTCTCGAAATCAAATATTCCCTAGTTGAGGCGTGTAATCAAGAAATTTCCTCATTAAATACTTCAAAGCCTACGATGCCTCCAATGAGTATCAACAGGGTATCACAAATAGCCCTTAAAACTTACAAATATTTTCTATTTTGTGGTGTCTAGAGCCACTATGGTTATCAATGCTCGAACAATATCTATAATTCTCAGAATACTCAATTATAACTGTTAGGTCCCAATGTGTTTGTAGAAGGGGGGTTGAATACAAACAATATCGAATAATCGAATTTAGTGCGGAATAAAAAATTGAAACAAAATTCAAGTTAAATAAAAATATTATTAAACTTGAAAGGTGTTACAACAACGGTATCGATTACAAGGGATTAATCTCAAATTAATTATCACAAATTTAGAATAAATTCGACATGAACTTTTTCTATTTTTGCAATAAAAAATTCAAATGATAAACACAATTTGAGATTAAGTTCTAGGGATTTTGATCCGCTAGATAGTTACACAAGAACAAGAGAATGATTTCTAGTTGTTTGGATTTAACTTGGAAACTAGAAATTGTGATCTTGAATTTAGCAGATGAAAATAAAATATTGTGCGGCTGCTTTTCTTTCTGTGTTCTTGGTTGGTTGATGGATAAAGAATGACTTCTGCTGCTTCTGTCTTTATAATTCAATCAACAGAGTCACTTGAACTGGAATGACAATCGGTTGAACTAGCAAGACAATCTGCTGAACCAGTAGAACTTTCGGTATGACAATCAGTTTAAGCTATTATGACTTTCAGTATGACTATCTGTTGAACTAGCAAGACTATCAAACTGAACTAGCAAGACTATCTCCTTCCAGTAGAACTTTCGGTGAGACAATTGAAATGACTTGGCATGACAATCGGTATGACAATCCAGATTTTCATGCTAATTCAATTTCAATTGTCTTGCTGAATTAAAACTGATTTTAATCCAATTAAAATTCTAAAAATTCTTAATATTAATTCAGAATTAATTAATCAATTAATTCAATTAATCAATAAATTAATCTTTGCAGATATAATTTATTTTCTTAATTAAATTATATGACTTAATTAATTAATAGAGAATTAATACTAATCTTGAGCAGCAACCACTCTTCTGAAAATCTTCTGAAAATCACTGAGAATTATGAATCAATTCCACCACTTCAATGTTGACACTCGATGTACTGTCTGGTTCATGAGTGACTAACTTCCATGACGTTTCTTCATGTCTTGACTTTGACACTTTGATTTTCTTCAGATTAAATCCTTATAATTCTCTGATACCCTAACAAGATCTCTGTCACTTGATTAAATCCACAATCTTGATTTGTATCACTGAGGCTTGGTCAATTTCTTGAACTTCTTCCAGTGAATTAATTCTTCAAGTCTGTAAATGAACATTGTTTCTGAATCCTCTGACAGATGTTACTTTGTGAGATCTCTTTGACGGAAGATCCACTATTTACTTGTTACATTCTTATTTGAGTTGAGTTAAATCCTCGAATATATAAATAGGCTATGACATATGCCTTACAATCTCCCCCTATTTGTTTGTTAGACAATAACAACAAATACCTAGAGGATAACTCAACTAACAAATAAGAAAAAGATATAAACAAAAATGCAAAGTAAATAGCAGAAAAGTTCTGGATCACATACATTTAACATTTTCCAGATTCCAAATAGATGTTCCTCTAGACTGAACATATCTTCAAGTAGTTTCATCTTCTTTTGTACAACCATATTTCCTGTTGAGAAGCGCATATCTCTCTTGCTTCTCCCCCTATGAGAATCAACTGATTAAAGAAGATCACCTTCGTTTACCACATCTCCCGTACAATAGGATCCGCAGATAAAAACCAATGGTACTCCCCTTTTAGAAAACAGCTTCTTCCCTTACTAGGAAATCACCTTGTGTTTATCACCTCTCCCGTACAATAGGATTCGTAGTTACAAACAACAATGGTGTGGTGTAGTGTACATATGTAGGATCTTTTTCTTCCTCCCTGCTATTTCTCCCCCTTAGTTGAGGAATCCTCCAAACTATTACTTAAGCTTTTATCTCCCCCTTACAAAAGGAATGTATGCCGTTGTCTGAAGGAATTCTCATATTTCACTTGGTTGGAAAAGAAATAACAAGTAGTTTCTCTTTCTTCCTCACTGTGAGTGTGTGATTCTATTTTAGTGTACCTCACATGTGTTTCACTCTTCTCTCCACTCGTGTTTACACTCATTCTCACAAGTGTATCACTCCTCTCATAGCTCCAACATTCAGCTATACCTGCAAGGCAAATCACCTTAGCCATCCTTAAGGAGGTCACAGGTGGTGCAATTGGAGTTCGCAAATCCCCATCCTTGTTAAACTCGTCAGATGAATCTGAGTCATAATCTACAAGTTGCTAGTTTCCCTTTTAGGGTTCCAGATTTGAATTCTGGGAAGGTAAACAATGATCCAACGAGTTTAGCATAAAGATCAAAGTTCCCTTCTAATGTCTGTGAAGACATTTCCTTGTGACTCATCAGGTAATATCTGAATCATTGTCAACAAGTTGTCGATCTGCACTTATGTCAGATCCACTATCCGCAGATGCATTCAGGGGATTTAAGCCTGTGGAGGTAGACACTGACCACTGACATATGGCTTTTGGATCAGTATCCTCTCCTAACACCTATAAAGGCAATTGGTCCATTAACGAACCTTGAACAATCGAATCTGACCTTAAAATGGTCAAAATTCTTGTTTCCGTCAACTCATCCTTTGTGTGTGTAACCTTTCCTTGTACATCAAGAATTGTTTATGTTTGAAGTGGTGACACTACATCGGATACCCTGGCCGACAGGCAAATTTCAATAGACGCACCCTGTTGAGAGAATGAATCTAGTAACTATTTTTGTGCCTTTTCATCCATTACATCTTTTTGAGAAGATGTATGGGGGTTAGCAGTTGTCTCGGTTTAAATACTACTCATCTTTCTAGGAGACAGAGCTACTGGGTTGACTACAGAACCTTCCTTATGTGGTGCACTAAGGCACTATCTCCCTCACGCTCACTCATACTTCATTTTAGTGATAAGAGAGTGTTGGTTGGTTCTGTTTCTGTGTTTGTCTTTACAGTCTGGGATAGAAGTTGTGGGTTTTCAACCTTATGACTGTCAATGAAAGAAAGTCATTAGAGACTGAACCTGTATCACAGAATATATGGCAATAGAGAGATAAAATGTACTTAGGATCTATAATGAATGAAAATTATACATTTAATCTTTTGAGAGAAATGATGTACAATAGTGATTTCAAAGGATTTTACATGAAATAAGAAATCACTAATGTAGAAAGAAGTTTGATTTTCTCCTAAAACTGTTTGCACATATAAAATAATATGTTTGTGCCTAGTGATAAGAGAGTTATTAATATGACGACTCTACTAGTTCATATTAAACTGTAACTTCAGTTAGAGTGTCATACCATATTCTTGACGATTGCTTGAGTAGTACACTAGTTCATACCAACCTGAAGTGAGATTGTGAAGAAGAGATTGCATAGTCCAATAGATCTGCAGCTGCAAAGTCCATGAACTGTGGTGCACTGACTTCCTCTTTTGACTCACCAACCAGGAGTACACTTGTACACATATTACTAGAGTCCAATTCCAAGTGTAACATGCATCAGGTGCGTAATATGTCGTAATATTCTCAAGTCTCGTCACTGGTGCTATATGTTAGATACTGCTTCCTAATAATAACCTAGCACAATATACAAATTTTCAATGATAACATTACCAGCTTATAAACAGCCATATCCCTCAGATAAACCTTTGATGTTATCTTCAAAGGTAACCAGTGGGCCAGCTTTCTCAACCACATTTGATAGCAGGGCTCTATCTCCGGTCATATGACTTGACGATCCACTGTCAAGAATCCACACTACCGGTTCCACCTGTTTAATGCCCTGCACTACAAATGCATTAGACCTTCTTCGGAACCCAAACTTGGTTGGGCCCGGCATACTTGTAGAATTGTCCTTTGTCAGGCAAAGCAACATTTTTAATTTTAATGCTCTCAACTTTCTCAATGACTGAACATTTGACCTTGTAAACAACCTTAACAAATTTATGTTTAGGCTTAGGCACAAATGTTTCCTTTCTAGTCTTAGAAGGACTAGCAGTCTTAGACCTATCATGCTTCTTATTATTCACATGCTGACGAGGAGTAGTCTTATCACTAGAAACATGCTTACCATTAAAATAAGCATACATCAAATTAAAAGCACAAGACATACAATTAGCAACACCACATGCTTTATGAGAGGGATTAACAACAGGCAAATTATGCATGGTAGACATGGCAGTTTTGTTATCCAACTCATGTGTGTCTGAGTTAGTCTCAGTTGCTTTCACAACTTTGACTGGAACTTTCGACACACTTGACTTGGAAACAACCTTCTCATTAGCAAGATCTTCAGCACGCATTTCTTCTTCAATAATAGAGGAGGTCATATCAAATGGTTCAGCAATTGATCTTTTATAGAGGGGTTCATCAACACCCTTAAGCTCATGTGGTACTTTCCTACCTTTAGCACAAACATGAGGAGGGGAGTTTATGCCTAATTCTCCAATAGCAGCATTGTAATCATAACCTATTCCAGATGTTTGATTAACAGCTTGCTTACTGTAGAACTCTTTAGCCTTCGAACAAGAATTGAAGTAGGCTTTAACCTTAGTCTCAAGACCGGTGATCTTGTCTTTGAGAATAGTTTCGAGTTGTCTATAACAGCTAACTCTATTCTCTAGAAAAGATACTTGTTCTTTTAACTTGTCTTGATTAATGTGCACAAGTCTTAATTCATTGACCTCTTTCTCAAGGTCTTTGATATGTTGACTTAACAGTTCATTATCACGATGAGCACAATCTAAGGAACCTCCTAGATGATAAACTAATTCAGCATCAGTAAATTTTACCTCTTTTCTTGATGATGAAGCTTTTCCATCAATATCCATAAGAGCAAGATTCTCATCTTCTTCATCTTTACTATCAGTATCATCCCAGCTTTTTCCCTTTGCCAGATAAGCCCTTTCAGAGTTACTCTTCTGATTTGAATCATAAGAGTTCTTCCTTACTTGCTTTGGCTTCCTATATTCTGTGGCAAAGTGTCCCAACTCATTGCAGTTATAGCATCTAATGGTGCTCCGATCAACCATCCCTGTTTTGTATCCACCACTACTGGTGTTAGAGGATGAAGATCCACCTGTCTGGAATCTGTTGTAGTTGGACTTGTACTTGAACTTGGGATTTCTCTTGAATCTGACATTGGAGAATCTCTTAACAATTTGGGCCATTGACTCATCTTCCAATTGCTCCAGCTCTTCCAAGGAGTAAAAATTATCACTAGATTAATTTGTAGTAGGAGGATCATATTCTGCTACTAACACATTTTCCTCAGCCTTGGAAAACTGTACCATTCTCTCCGACTATTGAGATTGTTGTTGTTGTTGACCTTCAGCTACAAGAGCAGTAGATGTGCTGACCATTCTCTCTTTCCCGTAGACTTCCTTCTGCTGAATCTGCTCCAACTCATAGGTTTTTAACACACCATAGAGTCTATCCAAAGAAATCTCACTCAGATCTCTAGCTTCTCTTATAGCAGTGATTCTATGCTCAAGATGAGTTGGCAGTGTTAAAAGGAACTTTTTGTTGACCTCCCTGATTGAATAATATTTTTCATTTATGTTCAGGTTGTTAATCAATGCATTGTACCTCTCAAACACTTCAGTAATTCCTTCTCCTGGATTGTATTTAAAATGTTCATACTCAGAGGTTAGGATTTCCAACTTGTTCTCCCTAACTTCCTCTGTACCTTCATTAATCACCTCAATAGTTTCCCAGATGTGTTTGGAATTTTTACAGTTCATCACATGTCTGTTCATCAAGGGATCGAGGGAATCAACTAAAATTAACTGAAGGCTGGCATCCAAGGAGGCTTCTTCTTTTTCAGCAGGAGAAAAATCCTCAGGCTCTTTTGGATAGGTTCTAGCTTTGGTAATCACAACATCATCTACTATCACCTCTGGTTCAATAACCATCGGAGTTTTTGGACCCTTCTTTAACAAGTTCAGATATTTGGGATTTGTAACTTGTAAAAATAAGAGCATCTTCTTCTTCCACATCATATAATTTTCTTTATCAAATAGTGGAATTTTTAACGGTTCCAACTTTTTGTGAAGTCATTATGAATTTTTGAATAAATAAAAATTCAAGGAGTTGAAAAATCACAAAAGTCTAGGATCTTGATTTGTTCGTTAATCAGAAGGCTCTGATACCAATTGTTAGGTCCCAATGTGTTTGTAGAAGGGGGGTTGAATACAAACAATACCGAATAATTGAATTTAGTGCGGAATAAAAAATTGAAACAAAATTCAAGTTAAATAAAAATATTATTAAACTTGAAAGGTGTTACAACAACGGTATCGATTACAAGGGATTAATCTCAAATTAATTATCACAAATTTAGAATAAATTCGACATGAACTTTTTCTATTTTTGCAATAAAAAGATTTAAATGCTAAACGCAATTTGAGATTAAGTTCTAGGGATTTTGATCCGCTAGATTGTTACACAAGAACAAGAGAATGATTTCTAGTTGTTTGGATTTAACTTGGAAACTAGAAATTGTGATCTAGAATTTAGCAGATGAAAATGAAATATTGTGCGGCTGCTTTTCTTTCTATGTTCTTGGTTGGTTGATAGATAAAGAATGACTTCTGCTGCTTCTGTCTTTATAATTCAATCAACAGAATCACTTGAACTCGAATGACAATCGGTTGAACTAGCAAGACAATCTGCTGAACCAGTAGAACTTTCGGTATGACAATCAGTTTAAGCTATTATGACTTTCGGTATGACTATTTGTTGAACTAGCAAGACTATCAAACTGAACTAGCAAGACTATCTCCTTCCAGTAGAACTTTCGGTGAGACAATTGAAATGACTTGGCATGACAATCGGTATGACAATCCAGATTGTCATGCTAGTTCAATTTCAATTGTCTTGCTGAATTAAAACTGATTTTAATCCAAGTAAAATTCTGAAAATTCTTAATATTAATTCAGAATTAATTAATCAATTAATTCAATTAATCAATAAATTAATCTTTGCAGATATAATTTATTTTCTTAATTAAATTATATGACTTAATTAATTAATAGAGAATTAATACTAATCTTGAGCAGCAACCACTCTTTTGAAAATCTTCTGAAAATCACTGAGAATTATGAATCAATTCCACCACTTCAATGTTGACACTCGATGTACTATCTGGTTCATGAGTGACTAACTTCCGTGACGTTTCTTCATGTTTTGACTTTGACACTTTGATTTTCTTCAGATTAAATCCTTGTAATTCTCTGATACCCTAACAAGACCTCTGTCACTTGATTAAATCCACAATCTTGATTTGTATCACTGAGGCTTGATCAATTTCTTGAACTTCTTCCAGTGAATTAATTCTTCAAGTCTGTAGATGAACGTTGTTTCTGAATCCTCTGACAGATGTTACTTTGTGAGATCTCTTTGACGGAAGATCCACTATTTACTTGTTACATTCTTATTTGAGTTGAGTTAAATCCTCGAATATACAAATAGGCTATGACATATGCCTTACAGTAACAGATGAATTATTTTGAAGATGAAAATGAGTACAATCAATACTTTAATACATTTGATCAAGAATACATGGATCAACAAGATTTCTCTTACATGGATAATGATGGTTAGAATTTTCAATGATATGATCAAATACCAACAATAATATTATGAGGAGAATTATGAGCCGCTTCAACAATATCAATATTCTCTACATGAAGAGCCACAATTTTCTCTAACTGATGTGGCTTTTGTTAGATATATTTGATAATGTCATGGCTAATGTGATTTATGTTTAGTTTTCAGATCTTACTTAAACAGGACAAATCAGTACTTACTGGAAGTTAGGACTTAAGGATATCAGTACTTATATTATCAGGAGATAATTATCAGAAGATGGATATCAGAACTTAAGTACAGAAGGACGTTCAGATAAGGAAGGCAGCTGGTTAAAGGAAAGAAGATCGAGACAAACATAAGAAGAGATATGCATGAAGATGGAATTCTATGAAGAATAGAATACTTGGAAGAAAAGATATCTGATTGATATATTTTAGGAAGCAGAATTATATTCCATATCAATTAGCGATTATCTTGTAATTGTGTAGTATATAAACACAGACATAGGGTTTACACTATAAGTGTTATCATAATCGAGAAGATTATTCATTGTAACCCTAGCAGCTCTCGTGATATTTGTTCATCACTGAGAGAGAACAGTTCCATATTGTAACAGAGTTTATTGTTTTAATAAAGTTTGTTTTCTGTTACGTGAGTTATTAAAGTTCGATTTGATTGTGCTATACACTGTATTCACCCCCCTCTACAGTGTGTGTGTGACCTAACAAGCGGTATCAGAGCCTATCTGTTAACACACAAATAGTTTAAGATCCAAACACAATCATGTCTGAAGCAGAAACTCCAACTAAGCCCACCAAAGCTGAAGAACCTCCAAAGACACAAATTCAAAGCCGATATGAGACTATTAGAGTTCCCATATTGAGACCATCTGAATATGCCATATGGAAAGTGAGGATGACCATGTTTCTGGAAGCTACAGATCCAGAATAACTTGATAAAATCAAGGAAGGGCCTCACAAACCAACCAAGCTCGCTGTTGCAGTTGCAGGTGAAGCAGCAAAGTCTGTACCAAATGAGAAGAGTGATTACACTGCTGAAGATATCGCATCAATTGCTAAGGATGCTAAGGTACGACACTTACTGCATAGTGCTATTGATAATGTAATGTCAAATAGGGTAATAAACTGCAAGACTGCAAAGGAGATATGGGATGCCTTGGAAACAAGATGTCAGGGAACGGATACGATTAAGAAGAATAGGAAGACAATACTCACTCAAGAGTATGAACACTTTGACTCAAAGGTTAATGGGTCATTGACTGATTTATATGATAGATTTGTCAAACTCTTGAATGATTTGTCACTGGTTAATAAGGAGTATGATCTTGAAGATTCAAACCTTAAATTCCTGTTAGCTCTTCCTGAATGCTGGGATTTGAAGGCAACAACAATAAGAGACAACTATAATCTTGATGAAACAACTCTTGATGAAATTTATGGAATGCTCAAGACTCATGAACTTGAGATGGAATAAAGAAGCAAGAGGAAAGGAGGAAAGTCAAGGACAGTTGCTCTTAAGGCTGAAGAAGAATCGCCCAAGGCAGCTACCTCAAGGAAAGACAAGGGTAAAGCTCTATTCACAAAGTCTGATACTGAGTCATAAGTTCTGAAAGTGATGATGACTCAGAATCTGAAAGCTTACCTGAGACGGATGTTGATGAAGAGATGATGAAGCTGTGTGCTCTTATGGTGAAAGGGATCACAAAGATTGCATACAGGAAGTTCAGGAAGGGAAAGAAGTTTTCTAGGAAAGGCACAAGTTCTGATAAAAGAATTTCAGAAAATCTGAAGGAAGAGGAGGAAAGTTTGACAGAGGAGATTATACAAATGTCAAATGCTACAACTGTGGTGAGAAAGGCCACATATCTCCTGATTGCAAGAAAGTGAAGAGTGACAAAGGCAAGGCTCTTGTCACAAAGAAGAAAAGCTGGACAGACACCTCAGATTCTGAAAGTGAGGAGAATTATGCCTTGATGGAAAATGCTGATAAGGCAAGTGCTGAAAGCAGTTCTGAAGCTACTGAATTAAAGGTACCTCAAACTACTTATGGCTTTTATAATGATGATATTAATGAGTTGAGAAGATATCTTAAAACCATGTTCATTAGTTATAGAGATCAAACTTTAACATGTAAAAGATTAACTTCTGAAAATCTTGCTTGCAAAAAGAGGAATGATTATTTAGAAAAAGAGTTGGTCATGTTCCATCAAACTCAGAAAGATAGAGATGATGCTTTCTATGTTAGGGATGAAGTACTTAAAATAAATGAATCTCTAAAAGCTGAGTTAGAAAAGGAAAGAGAGATTATCAGGACTTGGACTAACTCTGGCAGAACAACTCAGAATTTGCTAAGTAGTGAAAACTAGAAAGAGGGCTTAGGTTATGGAGAGGATAAGAATGATAAAGGAACTGTAGATATTAAGCCTGTAGTTGTTAAACAAAAGCCAAAGTTAAAACTTGTTAAGTTTGTAGCTGTAAAGTCTGATAATGAGAAATCAGAAGTTAAAAAGGAATTAACTTCTGACAAACTAAAACAGGAAAAGACAACTGAAGTAAACGTAGGCTTAATGACTAAGAAGCAGCTTAAGCATAAGCTGAAAGATGTTAAGAATGCAAACAAGGTAAAATCACCTAGGAAAAATAGGAATGGAAAGGAAGGTGTGAATAAAAGCAATAATTATAAGCCTGTTCCTGAGGCTCCTAGGAAAACGTGTCATAAATGTGGAAGTTCTAACCATCTGGCTCCTTTTTGCAGGAAGAATAAGAACATAAACTCCTTACCTTCAAATTCAGGAGTTAAGAGTCAGTCTGTTAGATATAAGCCACAAAATCCTTGTTTTCATTGTGGGAGTTTATGGCATTCCATTTATACTTGTAAGGAATATCATAGTTTGTACTATGATTATTATCAAATAAAACCTACTTTAAAGAAAGTTACCATTGTTCCTTCTAGTGTAAGTTCTGATTCAAAGTCTGATAGTGTAAATTCTGATAAGAAAATTGTTAACATAAACTCTGATGCTAAATCTGCTGCAAATGTTAACATACTTAATAAGGCCAAAGGATCCAAGCATGTCTGGGTCCTTAAAACTAATCATTAGTGGTCTTTGTGATTGCAGGGCAACAGGAAAAACATCCTAGTTCTGGACAGTGGATGTTCAGGACATATGACTGGAAATAAAGCCCTGCTATCAGACTTTATGGAGAAGGCTGTCCCAAGTGTTTCTTATGGAGATGGAAACATTGGAAAAACATTGGGAAATGGCAATATCAATCTTGGGAATGTCATCATTAAAGAAGTAGCTCTGGTCTTAGGACTTAAACACAATCTGCTGAGTGTCAATCAAATCTGTGACAGAGGTTATCATGTGGATTTTGTTAGTCCCTTAACAATATAGCAAGAATTACATAGGGGGGTTGAATGGAATTCTTGAACCTTTTTCTTGAAATAAAAATGTTCAACTCGATTATAGATATATTTGTTTTAATTAGCACAATGCGGAATGTGAACTTAATTGAATCAAAACATAAGTAATCAAAAACAAGAGTCTTTAAAAACTTTCTGGTGGATTTAAACAATTCCACCAGAGATATATATAATATATCGAGAGGACTCTGTGTGCAGAAATGCTCACAGCTGCTTACAAATGGAATTACTGAGAATACAGGAAATGCTAAGGATTCTGCTTACAAAGATTTCTCTGTTTTTTTTTGTGTTTTTCAACTATCTCAATTATTTTTCTATTTGTTACTCTCTTGGTTTATATAATACCAAGATTACAAAGTTAAAAAGACTGAACAAATATAAAATCTAACAGTCTTAAGCTTTGCTGCTTTTCGTCCTCTATTACCTAGTTAATGGGCTTCCACAGTGTGTTTGTATACATCTCGACGGCTGTGTGTCAGCTTTCACTGTTCAACTACTGTTTGAATTCTTCATATGATCATCCGTCGACTTTCAGAACATCCGTTGATGATTTAATTGATCATCCATCGATTGCTATATTAAACATCCGTTGATAGTCATTTGATCATCCGTCGATGGCTTTGTTAGTCATCCGTCGGTAGCTATTTTGGCACTTGACTCTATATCACTTATGCAGAATTACAAGACATCATTTATGTACAATTATTAAACTTATTCTGCATATCTAGTTAAAGTCAACATGACTTATATGTTACTACAGATTCTATACAAAGGTGCATACATAACTGTGCTACAAACTTATTATTACATAAGCTACTCACTCGATGGATAATAAGTTAATCATCCGTCGGGACTATAATGAGTTATCCGTCGGGACCATAATTCTTATCCGTCGAGTGCTACATAATTTCACTAAGTAAAATCTACTTAGATGTTTTGTTTATGAAATCATCAAGTACACAACATATACACAACAATCTCCCCCAATTTATGTCTACTGGAATTATAGCCATAAATTAAGAGATACTTGATGATAACAAAACATCCTGAACATATATCTTTAAGGATAAGTAGATAAAGCTGAAAGTGCTTCAATTAATTAAAATGTGCAAGGTTTGGCTCACAGTCAATTCAAGATGCTCATCTAGCCTGAGCAAATTTTTCTAGTTCCTTGAAGGTCTGGATCTTCTTCCAAGCTTTCTGTTGTTTTCTTCAATTTGATTCTGGAGCTGCCTGTGGAATTCTAGTTCATCAGATTCTGAGAGATCTAGCTTTTCTTGCATTTCCAAGAGAGTCTCATTGCTAGAGATACTCAATTGATCTTCTAATCTGAAGAATCTTTTTACACCCTTGTCATCCACAAATTCCATCAGCCAGTAGGGCCTTAGATGCACTCTTCTCCCTGTGTATGGGATGATTAGAGTCTTTGGGAGTGCATCTTTAGCTCTAACACTCCTCAGCTCTTCAATCTTCTTCAATACTAGTCTTCTTGTAGTTATATTGAACCCAAAGTTTTTCTTGAAGGATGAATAGACTTTAATCAACACAGCTTGGCTTTCTTGAAGAATCCTGTGAAGTGGCCACTGAATCTCCCTTCCTCCTTTGTACTTGAACACCAACCTTTCAGGTAGGTTTCTGTATGCATCAATTGCCCTTACTTCATCCAGTTCATCCAGATAAAGATTTAGATCTGAAAATTATTTGATGTCACACAAGTACAAGTAGTCTCCCCTGTTGACTTTGGGTTGAGCTTTAACTACTGACTTAGATTTGAGAGGTGACAACTTCACTTTCTTGACTGCCCTTGACTTTGTCCGTTTTGGCTTGCTAAGGATTGGTAAGTTGAAGTCAGGAATTGGTATTTTATCCCACTCTATTGGCTCATCCTTTTGCACAATAGGTTCAACATGTATGTTCCTGTAGGGATCCACCACCCTTATGTCTTCAAATACCACAGAGGGCTTTGATGCTTGAGTTGTAGCTTGAGTGGACTCCTTAGGAAATTGATCTTCCAATTCCTTGTTAACAACATCCAGTTTCCTTTTTGTTCTTCTAGCCAATTCCTTCTTTCTTGGGGATTTCTTCTGTTCTTCAATCTTCTTCTTTGATTCAGCAGCTTCAGATGGTTGAGAGGGAATTTGTTGAGAAGAATTCACAGCCTGTAGCTTGGCCAAGACAGCAATATGTTCTTTCTTTTGTTTAGACTCCTTTGCATCTAGAGCAGCTTGCCTCTTTTCCTGCTTTAATCAGGCTTTTTCTTCTTTCTTTGCTTGAGCAAATTGTGGATGTCCAGCTACCACACAAATTTCCTTTCCATTTCTGAATATCTTAGCAATTCTCCTTTTTGAAGCTGAATCAACTGGATCTTTATAGAAGACAATAGATCTTGACAGAAGCTTTTTTTCATCTGGTTTGGGTGTCTCATACACAGTGTCCATAGGGTTCTTCCAAGATGACTTTGGATAATTTGCCCTTGGTTTAAGAATTGTTTCAGCCTTTGTAGACTTGATGCAGGAAGATTGTCCTTTTCCCAGATAGTTCATGCTCATCTCATTCACACTAATTGGCTTGACATGAGAGTGATGGATGGCTGACTGAACTGGCTCCTTGACTAGTTCAAACTTTTTCTGTATCTCCTCATCAATCTTATTCCAGTTGATCAAACTCAACTTTCCTTTTTCAGCAACTTTCAAATTTGTTGTTGCTGCTTTAATTAGATCTATACCATCTGCAACTGTTGGCTTGGAGATAGTAATTGAAGGTACAATTACTTTGCTGATTTGTACTTGAAGTTTCTCCCCCTCAGTTGGTCCTTTCTCCCCCTTACTTGATTCTCTCTCCCCCTTTTTGTTATCATCAAGTTGAGGAGTTAGGCCTTGTGCTTTAGCCAGTTGCATAAGAAGATTTGTCTGAGTCTGTTGATTTTGAAGAAGGATAGCCACTGAATTCTCAATAACTTGAACTCTGTTTTCCAGCTTGGCTAGCTTTTTTTCAGAATATGATTCTCTCCTTAATCTCAGTAATAGATCTTGCATGGTACCATATGGCATTACTGAATCCAGCTTCTCAGAATTGTATGTCTTCAAGTCAGCTATATATCTTTTTAGTTCATCCACACTCATATTATGTCTTAAGTGCTGGATCTTCATGAGATGTAAAGAGTCTAGGTGAGCTTGAAGAATAGCCTTGGTACCAGCATCTGAAGTTTCCTGAAGGGCCTTTTGAGTAGCCATCACTTGCTTGACCAAAGACACATTAAATTGTCCTGGTATAAATTCCTTTGTCCATGCCCATACAGGTAAATTTAAAACAGAACTTGGGCCTTCATCTCCCCCTAAGTTCATGCTTCTATCCAAAGAAACAGAGTCATCATCATTAGAATTTACTCCAAATTCTTCAGATGGCTCACCAACTTGCAAAATGCATCCTATTGACAGCAGCTTTATCACTTTGAAGAGATTCTGAGGTGTGTACTAAATTCAAAGTTTGTTCTGCCTCCACATTGCCCTGAGCAACCAACAATTGATAGGCTGACACAGGATGAGTAAAAGTGTCAGCATCCAAGGAAATGTTATCAATTTCAGCTTTGTAATGTTTCTGAAATTGTCTTCCCTTTTCAGCATCATCCACAATCATTGACTCACTAGCAATGGCTGGATCCATCTTTATTTCTCCTGTACCTGCCTTTCTCTCATAATCTCTCTTTTGTTGCATCAGGGTCTCACCCTGGCTCCCCACCCTCACACCCTCACCTTCACCTACTAAGGTGGGACTCCTCTCACTCACTTTTGCCAATCCTGAATAAGTGGATTGCTGAGATTCACTCTTTTCCTCTCCTTTTGCCTGGGAGCAACCCAGCCTCTCACTCAATGCACTCTCCTCTCTCAGTCCTAAGAGTGACTGTATTACCACTAAATCTTCTGCACTAGAAATAATTGAAGTTTGAAGTTGTGCAGAGACACTCGACGGATAAGTGATATCCATCGGATGAGTGGTAAAGCTATCCGACGGATAACTGCTGTTAAGCTTATCCGTCGCGATACAATCACTACTCGACGGATGAGCAATATTCATCGAGAGAATAGAAATGAATGAGGTGGGAAGAGAAACTATTGTTGACTCTGTGTTGATTGAAGTTAGTTGAGGCACAGATGTCACAATAGTATCTAAAAGAATTGGCAAGTGAGCCAACAAATCATCTAAAAGATGATGCTCACTTGCACTAGATTTTGGCTTCCCCAACAGCGTTAAAGAAGGGGAATCAGGAATTGAAGTGTTTATCATATCCACTTCCAGAGAGTTTGTTGGTGAGTATGGTGTTTCAGAAGCTTCTATTATAAGAGATTTTGGCTGTGACTCCACATTTATTGAAGCCACATCAATCTGAATTTGTGAAAGTGCAGGGACTGTGTCTTTAGCATCAGTTTGCACTGTGTGTGCCCTGTGCATCCCCAGTTGTTTTGGATTTCTTCTTTCTTGTGTAAGTTTGGCTGAGAGCTTTGTTCAATAGCCACATCCTTTTGAGAGGATGCAGCTAGAAGTGAGCTTTTGTCCTTTTTAAGCACTGCAGTTTGTTGGGAAACTGTAGTGTGGCTAGGCTGGGATTCACTCAACTCTCCAACCTTATCCTTGGGGTTTCTTTGATGTTCACCCCTTCCCTCACCTAACTGACCCTCCTTTACACTCCCCTCTTTGGCTTTGGTAGATTTTTCAACTGGTACCTTTTGAGAGATACCAGAGGGGGTTTTCTTTGACTTGGATTTAGAAATTATAGTTGATTTGGCAGCTTTGGTAGGCAACTGTTTGGTCATTGTCACAGTTGCCATAGCTACTCCTGAACTCAAAGAAATTGAGGAGATTGGAATAGTTGAGGGTATGGATGAACTTACCTCACTTACCTGAGGTGTCTGCATTACAGGAAAGTAGAACATTGGCACATCCCTATGATGGTTGGCTCTGTTCAAATCTGCAATGATTCTTCTCTCTTGAACCCAACAAGCTAATTTGTTTTTTGGGTTCTCAAGTACAATCTCTTGACAAAGATGGTTAGCCAATATCATGAAAAATCTATCATAATATACATTATTTCCCCTTTTGGCTAACTCACCTAGTTTAAAACCTAACTCATACAAGACAAGGTCACTGAAATTGTAAAATTTATCTATAACTAGCATGTATAGCATGTTAAGCATGGAAATGTTCACAGAATCAAAATTACTGACTTTTCCAGAGAAAACTTTAGTCACAACATCACACATGAAACTCCATTCCTTCCTAAGACCTAATATTCTAATCTCACTTAGCTTAGTAGTAGGAAGTGCACAATGCATGAAATTAAGCATATTGATAATATCAGTGTCAGTGTGTGGTGAGGTTACATTATCATCAGGAATTTTGAAACATGCTTTTATCACATCACTATTGATACAGAACTCATTACCTTTGATAGTTAGAGTGATGGTTTTGTCAGTAGAGTTGTAGATTGCAGTGGTCCACATCTCTTCAACAACTTCACAGTAAATTGTGGGTGATTCAAGCATGGCATAACTTAACTTGCAGTTCTTCACGAAGTCCATCATCTTGTGATAGTCTTCTGATTGCTGAATACCCTTATTGGCCAAAGCAGTGAAGTTGTTCTTCTCATAGATGAACCCAGTCTGAGAGATGATCTTTACTACAGGTGCCATTGTTAGAGAATGAAAGCTTGAAGAGAAAGAGGATATTTGCTTGAGAGAGAATAAAATAGAAGCAGTTGAATTTGAGAATGATAAAAGAAAATAATTGGAATGAAATAAGCTTTTATACTACCTCAAAAACAACAGATGAAAATAATAAAGAAAAGTAAATTACCCAATAGAAATTGCCTAAAATAGCCGCTTAAAAATAAACTGTAAAAATTCCACCCATTATCCGTCGTGTAATACTTACAAACTGTAAGTATACTCGATGGATAATGTTCAGGGAATTAACGGTTAAGATTTAGACAATTCGACGGATGAGGATAAACTGTTATCCGTCGAGTTTTAAAAGATTCCAGAAAAGTAATTGATTTTTATTTGCACATTGTATATCGACGGATGACTCAACTCGATGGATAATGGTCATCCGTCGAGATGCAAATTTTGACTTAGCTAAAATTTCATCCATGACTAAAAATCAGTTAAATTTCTGGCTACATTTCAACTTGCAAAATAACTCAGATAAATTCAAGAGTAATTAAGCATACTTAACACACTTACCAACCTTGAAATGGTGGATTCATCTAGTGGCTTGGTAAAGATATCTGTAAGTTGCTTCTCACTTGGAACAAAATGTGAAAGGCATATGTTATAGCCTATTTGTTTATTCGAGGATTTAACTCAACTCAAATAAGAATGTAATAAGTAAATAGTGGATCTATCGTCAGAGAGATCTCACAGAGTAACATATGTCAAAGGATTAAGTAACATTGTTCATCTACAGACTTGATGACTTAATTCACTGGAAGAAGCTCAAGAAATTGATCAAGCCTCAGTGATATAAATCAAGATTGTGGATTTAATCAAGTGACAGAGATCTCGTCAGGGTATCAATTATTTACAAGGATTTAGTCTGAAGAAAATCAAGAGTATCAAGGTCAAGGCATGAAGAAACGTCACGGAAGTTAGTCACTCATGAACCAGACAGTACATCGAGTGTCAACATTGAAGTGGTGGAATTGATTTATATATTTCAGTGATTTTCAGAAGATATACAGAAGAATGGATGCTGCTCAAGATTAGTATTAATTCTCTATTAATTAATTAAGTCATATAATTCAATTAAAAAAATAAATTATATTTGCAAAGATTAATTTATTTGATTAATTGAATTAATTGATTAATTAATTCTGAATTAATATTAAGAATTTTCAGAATTTAAATTGGTTAAAAATTTGTTTTAATTCAACAAGACAAGTGATTGTATTAGTATGACAATCGGTATGACAATCAATAGTCATACCGAAAGTCATGCTAATTCAAAAGGATTGTCTTACCAGAATTATTATAGGATTTAAATCTATTTATTTTCAGCAAAAACAATCTGATTGTCCTACCTAAAGTCTTGCTAGTTCATTCTGATTGTCTTGCTAGTTCTAAAAGATAGTCCTACCGAAAGTCTTGCTGAGCCAAAGAGATTGTCATGCCAGTTCATTTTCATTCGGTTGGTTGATAAAAGAAGCAGAAGTTGAACATTCATTTTAATCATACAGAACACAGCATTGAATATTCAACAGCAGAACACAGAACAAAAGAAACCTGCAGAGAAATTATTGCAAATTCACAGATCATTTATTTCTAGTATTTATTGTTAAATCCAATCCACTAGAAATACTTTTCTTGTTCTTGTGTAACTATCTAACGGATCGAAATCCCTAGAACTTAATCTCAAATCGCTTTTAGCATTTGATCTTTTTATTGCAAAAATAGAAAAAGTTCATGTCGAATTTATTCTAGATTTGTAATAATTGATTTGAGATTAATCCCTTGTAAACGATACCGTTGTTGTAACACCTTTCAAGTTTAATAATAATTTTATTTAACTTGAATTTTGTTTCACCTTTTTTTTATTCCGCATTTTATTCGATTAAACGGTATTGTTTGTATTCAACCCCCCTTCTACAAACATATTGAGACCTAACAATTGGTATCAGAGCCTTCTGATTAACGTACAAATCAAGATCCTAGACTTTTGTGTTTCTTTCACTCCTTGAATTTTTTATTCACTCAAAAAAATTCATAATGACTACACAAAAAGTTAGAACCGTTAAATTCCACTAATCGATAAAGAAAATTATGTTATGTGGAAGAAGAAGATGTTATTGTTTTTACAAGTTGCAAATTCCAAATATCTGGAAGTGTTAAAGAAGGGTCCTAAAATTCCAATGGTTATTGAACCAGAGGTAATAGAAAATGATGTGGTGATTACCAAAGCAAGAACTTATGTGAAAGATCCTGAGGATTTTTCTCCTGCTGAAAAAGAAGAAGCCTCCCTGGATGCTAGCCTTCAATTAATTTTAGTAGATTCCCTTGATCCCTTGATGAATCGACATGTGATGAACTGTAAAGATTCCAAACATATCTGGGAAACTATTGAGGTTATTAATGAAGGCACAGAGGAAGTTAGGGAGAACAAATTAGAAATCCTAACCTCTGAGTATGAATACTTTAAATCCAATCCAGGAGAAGGAATCACTGAAGTGTTTGAGAGGTACAATGCATTGATCAACAACCTGAACATTAATGGTAAATACTATTCCATCAGGGAGGTCAACAAAAAGTTCCTTTTAACATTGCCAACTCATCTCGAACATAGAATCACTGCCATAAGAGAAGCAAGAGATCTGAGTGAGATTTCTTTGGAAAGGCTCTATGGTGTGTTAAAGACTTATGAGTTGGAGCAGATTCAGCAGAAGGAAGTTTACGGGAAAGGAAGAGTGGTCAGCACGTCTACTGCTCTAGTAGCTGATGAACAACAACAACAACCACAATATCAACAACAATCTCAACAGTCAGAAAGAATGGTACAGTCTTCCAAGGTTGAAGAAAATGTGATAGTAGCAGAATTTGATCCTCCTACTACAAATCAATCAGGAGATGATTTTTATTCCTTGGAAGAACTGGAGCAATTGGAGGATGAGTCAATGGCCCTGATTGTCAAGAGATTCTCAAATGTCAGATTCAAAAGGAATCCCAAGTTCAAGTACAAGTCCAACTACAACAGATTCCAGAAAGGTGGATCTTCATCCTCTAACACCAGCAGTGGTGGGTATAAAACAGGGATGATTGATCGAAGTACCATTCGATGCTTCAACTGCAATGAGTTGGGACACTTTGCCACAGAATGCAGGAAGCCAAAACAAGTTAGGAAGAACTTTTACGTTCTAATCAGAAGAGTAAATCTGAAAGGGCTTACCTGGCAAAGGGAAGAAGCTGGGATGATACTGACAGTGAAGATGAAGAAGTTGGAATCTTGCTCTCATGGCTAGTGATGCAAACACCTCATCGTCAAGAAAAGAGGTAAAATTTACTGATGCTGAATTAGTTTATCATCTAGGAGGTTCCTTAGATTGTGCTCGTCGTGATAATGAATTGTTAAATCAACAAATCAAAGACCTTGAGAAAGAGGTCAATGAATTAAGACTTGTGCACATTAATCAAGATAAATTAAAAGAACAAGTATCTTTTCTAGAGAATAGAGTTGACTGTTATAGACAACTCGAAACTATTCTCAAAGATAAGATCACCGGTCTTGAGGCTAAGGTTAAAGCTTACTTTAATTCTTGTTCGAAGTCCAAAGAGTTTTACAATAAGCAAGTTGTTAATCAAACATCTGGAATAGGTTATGATTACAATGTTGCTATTGGAAAATTAGGCATAAACTCCCCTCCTCATGTCTGTGCTAAAGGCAGGGAAGTACCACATGTGCTTAAGGGTGTTGATGAACCCCTCTATAAAGAATCAATTGCTGAACCATTTGATGAGACCTCATTTATTATTCAAGAAGAAATCCGTGCTGAAGATCATGCTAATGAGAAAGCTGTCTCCAAGTCAAGTGTGTCAAAGGTTCCAGTCAAAGTTGTGAAAGCAACTGAGGCTAACTCAGACACACATGAGTTGGATAACACAAATGCCATGTCTACCATGCATAAGTTGCATATTGTTAATCCCTCTCATAAAGCATGTGGTGTTCCTGATTGTATGTCTTGTGCTTTTAATTTGATGTATGCTTATTTTAATGGTAAGCATGTTTCTAATGATAAGACTACTCCTCGTCAGCATGTGAATAATAGAAAGCATGATAGGTCTAAGACTGCTAGTCCTCCTAAAGCTAGAAAGGAGACATTTGTGCCTGAGCCTAAACAGAAATTTGTCAAGGCTGTTCACAAGGACAAATGTCCAGTCATTGAGAAAGTTGAGAACATTAAAATTAAGAATGTTGTTTTGCCTGATAAAGGCCAATTTTACAAGTATGCTGGATCCAACCAAGCTTGGGTTCCGAAGAAGGTCTAATCCATTTGTATTGCAGGGCATTAAACAGGTACAACCAGTAGTGTGGATTCTTGACAGCGTATCGTCAAGACATATGACCGGAGATAGAGCCCTGCTATCAAATGTGGTTGAGAAAGCTGGCCCAGTGGTTACCTTTGGAGATAACAGCAAAGGTTTAACGGAGGGATATGGCTGTTTGCTAGCTGGAAATGTTATCATTGAAAATGTGTATGTTGTGCAAGGACTTGAACACAATCTGCTTAGCATTAGTCAGTTCTTTGACAACGGCTACAATGTTTTATTCGACAAGCTGAAGTGTCAGATTCTGCACAAGAAAAATGAAAAACCCTCCTTGATGGGAATCCGGAAAGGAAATCTGTTCGTAGCTGAAATGAACTCTGGAAGCAATCCTGAAGTCAATTGTTTCTATACAAAGGCATCGTCAGATGAGAGTTGGCTATGGCACAAGAGACTTTCTCATCTCAATTTCAAAACAATGAATTCTCTTGTCAAAAGAGAATTGGTCAGAGGTTTGCCTCAGCTGGAATTCTCCCCAGAAGGACTATGTGAGGCTTGCCAGAAAGGAAAGTCAAAGAAAGCAAGTCACAGAGGCACTGACACATCTTCCATAACTGGTGTTCTGCAATTATTGCACATGGATTTATTTGGACCAGTTAATGTCCTTTCGATGTCAAAGAAGTGTTACTGTCTTGTAATAGTTGATGACTATTCCAAGTATACGTGGGTTTTATTTCTTCACTCTAAGGATGAAACACCACAAGTTGTGATTGATCATATCAAGATGATTTAGTTAGATTCTAATGTCCCTGTTAGAGCAATAAGGTCAGATAATGGAACAAAATTCAAGAATTCACTTCTCAATGGATTCTGTACAAACAAAGGGATTACCAGACAATTTTCAGCTCCTAGAACCCCTCAGCAAAATGGAGTGGTAGAAAGGAAGAATCGTACATTGATTGAAGCTGCAAGAACGATGTTAAGTGAATCAGGTCTTCCAATGTACTTTTGGGCTGAAGCTGTCAATACTGCATGTTATACTCAGAATCGAACTTTAATCAACAAAGACTTCATGAAAACTCCTTATGAGATTTTGAATGAACAGAAACCTTCTATCAAATACTTTCATGTATTTGGTGCGAGATGCTTCGTGCTCAAGGATGGAGATGATCGTCGTGGTAAATTCGAGGCAAAGGCATATGAGGGTATTTTTATTGGATATGGAAGAAGATCATACAGAGTGTATATCATTGATCAACATAAAGTAACTGAAAGTGTCAATGTTACATTTGATGACACTAAACTCCCTAGTATCCAAACTGAAGATCCTTCTGAGAAACTGAAGTTTGATGATATGTCAGATTCAGAATCAGAACATGGTCAAGAACCTGAGGTTGTTGCTGGTGAAGAACCTATTAATCATGATGATACTCAAGGTAATGATGATGGAAACTTTGGCAACAATGGAGATACCACTGCTACTGATGGAGAATCTTCAAGTCAACATGGCAACAACTCAGGGGGAGATGCTGAAGGATCAACTAGTAGGACACAACATCCCAATGAATTTCAAGGTGAATCATCAACATCAAATCTTCCAAGACAGACTATCTGGAATAAAGCTCATCCTTTTGAGTTGATTATTGGTGATCCAGATGTTGGAGTCAGAACTAGACGTGCTACTCAAAATGAGTGTTTGTTCTCAGGATTTCTTTCTGAGATGGAACCTAAGAAGATTGAGGAAGCACTGATTGATCCAGATTGGGTGATTGCTATCCAGACTGGTACCTAGACCTACACATAAGAAAGCTGTTGGTACTAGGTGGGTATTCATGAATAAACTAGATGAAGATGGTGTGGTTACAAGAAACAAAGCAAGACTGGTAGCTAAAGGGTATTCTCAAGCTGAAGGCATTAATTATGATGAAACCTATGCTCTAGTGGCAAGACTAGAGGCCATCAGGATATTTTTGGCATTTGCAGCATTCTCTAACTTTAAAGTTTATCAAATGGATGTCAAGAGCGCCTTTCTGAATGGAAAGCTGGATGAAGAGGTATATGTGGAGCAACCTCCTGGTTTTGAAGATCCAGATCATTTGGATTTTGTCTTCTTTCTTTTCAAGGCTATCTATGGACTCAAACAGTCTCCGAGAAAATGGTATGACACTCTCTCTGAATTTCTTATTGAAAATAGCTTTATTAGAGGTGTCATAGACAAAACTCTCTTTTCTAAAAAGCATAAGAATGATACTATATTAGTCCAAGTCTATGTGGATGATATAATATTTGGGTCTACTAATGATAATCTCTGTAAGAGATTTGCTAAGTTAATGCACAGCAAATTTGAAATGAGCATGATGGGAGAGCTGAAGTTCTTTCTTGGATTACAAGTAAATCAAAGGTTAGATGGAACTTTTATTTGTCAATCCAAGTATCTCAAAGAACTCCTCAAAAAGTACAATCTAGAGGATTCTACATCAGCAAGGACTCCGTCAACTACAGCTGTCAAGCTTGGACCATGTGAAAACTCCATTAAGGTAGATGTCACAAGCTACAGAGGTATGATTGGATCGTTACTCTATCTTACTGCAAGTAGACCAGATATTATGTATGCTACATGCTTATGTGCAAGGTTCCAAGCGGATCCTAGAGATATTCATCTCGTTGCTGTTAAACGAATCTTAAGATATCTTAAGGGAACACCAAATCTAGGTATTTGGTACCCTAAAGAATCTGGGTTTAACCTTGTTGGATATACAGATTCAGATTACGTAGGAAGTGTTGTTGATAGGAAAAGCACCTCAGGAAGTTGTCAATTCCTAGGTAGCAGACTAGTCTCATGGTACAGCAAGAAACAGCAAACAGTTTCAAATTCAACGGCTGAGGCTGAATATATTGCTGCTGGAAGCTGCTGTGCTCAGATCTTGTGGATTAGGAATTAGCTACGGGACTATGGCTCTGTATTGAACAAAATACCTATTCTATGTGACAATACAAGTACAATAGCCATCACCAACAACCCTGTGCAGCATACAAGGACCAAGCACATTGACATCAGGTATCATTTTATTAGAGAGCACGTCATGAATGGTACTGTTGAACTATTTTTTGTTCCAACAGAAGAATAAATAGCATATATTTTCACTAAACCTCTTGATGAATCCACATTTACCAAATTAGTTGGTAAATTGGGTATGTTGAATAGCTTTAGTGATTAAACTTGTGAATATCTGAAATCTGTTCTTGAGTGAATTTATAAATGAATTTTTCATAAATGAAAAATTCATTTGCAAATTTATTTTATCATTTTCCAAAATTTCCTGCTTATTTCTATGTAATTTTTATTATCTTATCTTATTTATTTACTCAACTTGTTAATTTTAATGTCTCAGAATATTTTATTTTCTCTAAAAATATTTTTCTATGAATTTTATTTGTTAAAATTCAAAAGAAATCTATTTTTGGACTGAAAATATTATTATCTCTGAAATATTTTAATTATTTTAATTATGTCAATATTTTCTGCCATATTCATTTCAGTTTTCTGTAAATTGTAATATTTTCTATAAACTGTTTTTTTTTATGTGTTTTTAACAGTTTTTATGTTAATTATTCAATATATTTAAAATACTTAATTTATTTTATACTAGAATGACAATCGGTAAGACAATTGAAATTGTCTTGCTGAAAGTCATTCCAGTACTAATATATGGTTATTTTTAAATCAGTTTAATTTTATAACTGGCAAGATAATCGGTATGACTATTGATTGTCATGCCAGTAATAAAATTAATATCAGATATATTATGTTTTATTTTGTACTGGTATGACAATCGGTATGACTATCATATTGTCATACCAGTTATATATTATTATTTGTTTTGATTTTTGTTTTTTCAAATTAGCCTGGTATGACTATCGGTATGACAATCGGTAAGACTATCCCGAATTGTCATACCAGTTGACTACTTAACAGTTATTTTGTTTTATAATTCATTCAATTCAGTTTCTCTTCAAAATTTCAACAGTCTTCTTTTTTTCTCTCTTATCTCTCTCACTCTCACATATTCGAACAGATCAAACCCATCTCCATTGCCTTCACTGCTCGAGTTGTTACTCAGCATACAAAAACTTCACTTATGTTATATACATACACGTATATACATACAGAAGTGCTGTCGATTTTTTGTTAAAAAAAATCAGTTTGTGTTTGTTTGATTTTGGGTATTTTTTTTTTTTAATTTTTGTTCTGTGTCTTTTGGTTTTTCAAATCTGTGTTTGTGAGTTAAGAATTTTAACGAGATACATTTCTGTCTAAATTTTTCGATTATAATTAATTTAATTCGAATTATTAAATTAATTTAATTAATTCGAATTTTCTTAATATTATTCTTAAAATTCTGAAAGTGTGTGTCTTATTATTATTTTTAAATGGCTCTCAATTTCCAAATTGTTTCGCATAATCTTGTTGGTTATTTTAATCCAGATAAATGTGATGTAGAAAAATTTAAGCCGTGGATTAGATTTTTAAATGACCATTCGATTGTTAGCTCTGCTATTAAATCAAATGTGATTTTAAATGTTGATCTGCTAAGACTGATTTGCACAACCTCTACTGTGGCCGATGATTTTAAATCTTTTTCATTCACCGTGGCAAACACACAGTATGTGGTTGATGAAACAGTCGTCAATCGAGCTTTAAATTTTCCTATGGACAATTTCTGTAATTTGCCCTCTGAAAATGATATTTCAAACTTTTTCCATGCTACTCACTATCAGGGGGTAATTAATTTAACCAAGTTATCAAAATCCAATTTGGTGTCTGAATGGGAAATTTTCTTCGATACACTTTCTAAAGTGTTTGCCAACTGCACTAAATCCAACTTTCACAACATCACTTCCACTCTGCAGTATATTGGTCTTGCGATTGTTTTCAATCAAAGGATCAATTTTGGCAAACTACTTTTACCCATTCTCTTGAGATGTCTCACTACTGCTTTACGTGATCATTCTACAAATCGTAGGGTCTCGTGTTACTATGTTCGTTTTCTCATGCTCATAGCAGAACATATTCTCTCACCTGAGCATAAAGCCCTTTTTGCTAACTCCGCAGTAACCGAACCTCCTCCTGTAAGCAAAAAGATTTACACCCGCCAAGACACAACTTTCAAATTCATGCAAGTTCCAGTACTAGTATCTGCTTTCATGGCCACTTATATTCCCTTACCTATCTTCAATCTTCCCGGTCATGAACAGTAAGCTCAACCTCCAGTGGTTCAAACCACCCAGGCTCAAGCATCAGATGCTCTTCCTCTACAGGTAATAGTTCCTACAACTCAACATATTCCTACTTCTGTTGAAAGACCCCCAGTGGTTGATAGGGCTGACCATGAAGTTGTAGAACCACAGCTTCAATCCCAGGTCATAGAGCCAAACACAGAGTCACAACCTATCTCAACCTCTCCCCCACTGTCTAAAATGTTGCCTAGAAGGTTAATAGGAAGTAGTTTGTTGGTGGATGTGAATGAACCCTCAGCTCTGCCTCCTCCGAAGAAAAGAAGAACATTTACTGAGGCATCTGAAAGCCCATCCTTGTCCTCCCAACAGGACATGGACTTTGAAATGGCCACTGAACAGTTACTAGAAACATCCTCTCAACAGGATGAATCTATTGAAATTCGCCATAGGGCCATGGCATCCTGTACTGAGTCAAGCACAATTCCATTACTCACAATGGAAGCATACAGACCAGTAGATGATACTCGGGACACGGAGCGAGGAGTGCACATAGAGTCAGTTACAGTGCCTGCCATAGTTACGGCAGAAGTGTAGTCAAATGCTTCTGAGGGAAAATCTGACTCTCAGCCACCTTTAATAGAGTCATTTTCTCCCCTCCCAGATCCAACACCTCTGGCTCCCTCACGGGATTCTCCACTCGCAGATTTATCTGGAGAAAGTTGAGGGCAACTCGGTCAATCTATCCCTGAAGCAATTCAGACATCTATTTCACATGAAATGATAGGTTTGACTGAGGATCGGGACTCGCGAATTCCCATTGCACCACCACTAACCTCTCTTGAAGAGGCTAGGGTGATTTTAAATGCAGGTACAGAAGATCAGCCTCAGGAAGACTCCTCACGAGCAATTATATTGAGAGATACACATGAACGTGAGTTGAGTGAATTAAATAGGAGAGATATTCAGATGAGCGCACACACAGACACAAACACGGAAAATCTATTAGCTCAAATTGCTGATCTCAAGGAACAACTTGCAAAAAGTCAGGCTGAAGCTAAATCATTCAAAGCACAAGTGGTTGAACGGTCTTCTTCTTCCACCTCTGTCAATAATCAGCTGGCTCTTATCAGGACTGAAATATCAGATTTGAAGACATCTGTTGTACCAAAGCTTAACTCAATCCAGGAATCTCCAACATTATCAGCTAACGACATTTCAAACTTCTGCTCTCTACATACAAGAATGACTTCTCTTGAATACTTGGTTGAAATGAATCATTCACTAGATTCCTCCAGATTTCTGAAGATAGAGACGGGTATGGAACATCTGAATGAAGGGATGAAGCACATGTACTACATGATCAAAAATTCTCACTGTCCCAATGAAGAACAAAGGACTTTCTTTGAAGGGCCGTCTGGTGGAAGCTCAGGCTCGGGAGGTGATGGAGGTCATGGAGGATCTAAGGGAAAGTCTGTAGAGGATTCCTCAACTAAGGGGGAGAAGAAAGGGAGAAGTGATAAGGGAAAAGAAAAAGAGTCGTCTGCTGGAGGCACAGGGAAGCCTGATGATATCTATTATAGTGGAGAACAGGATGACTTTGATATTTGTGACGTTCCCACTGAACCAGTCTTGGAAGATAAAGATGGTTTCTTTGAAGCTGAGGAGGAAAGTGATTTTGGGGAATGGGAAGAGGAAGCTCCAGTGGATCCTCTGTTTGAGAAAGAGTTTCAGCAGCAGCAGTCAGAGATGAAAAGAAAAGAAGCTGAACTCAAAAAGGTCTCCCAGATCATTGACATGAGGAAAGACATACAAAGAACAGAAACTCTTCAAAAGCAACGTCTTCATGACATTAAAGCTCAAGAAAGGAGAAGAGATGTCAGACTGAAGATCGGTGAAAAATGGGATGAAGCTAGGAGAGTACTTGATATGCCTCAGATGAGCACAAACAATGATAGGCAGTTTCTACGTCTTCTGGACAAGCTGGAGATCTCTAATCCAAACAATGACATGTACATGAATGCTATAAAGACTGAAGTCTCAAGGATCACAGTTGCCTTTGACAGATCCCTAAATGAGATGAGCATATTTGTATATTGTCAGAGCGAAGGATCTTTCAAGGTGTCACTTTATCTGTTTGAGAATCGTTCTTTGTCAGAGATTTGAGTTCTTCTCAACAAAGTAAAAAGAAGCTCAGAATTAAATGAAGTTCTTCGAGAAAGGCTCAAAGAGTTTGCCAGCAGGGCTAGTCCTCAAGTGGTCAACAATCCTCATCAGGTAAGATTCTTTAAGTCTGACTGTCTTCAAATCTGCCAGCTCGATTCATAATCTCTTAAAGACAACTTAGCTAAGCATCTGGTCTGGATGGAACATCACTTAAGAACTGCTGGATATTCATCCATGTTGAAAACTCAAGCAGCTGATCTGATTCAAGCTTATTGTGAAAAGAATATTAAAAGGTACAATCAACTCAAGAATAAGCTAAAGACAGTTGGAGTTTAACCAGTCAGGCCAGACAGCTTCACTTCAGAAAAGGATCGTGTCTTTGACAAGGAGTTGCTTCAAGATTTAGAAGAAGGTGAAGTCAGAAGAGAGGACAACTGAATTCAATTAGCTCAAAACACAATGTAATATGATTAGAGCTTTATGAATCAAGATAGACTAATGTAGTTACATGTTCAGGCTAGAGGAACATCTATCTTGTATTCACTTGTAAATTTTGTTTGAAATTTGGAAATTGTTAAATATAATCCAGAACTTTTCTGCTATTTACTTTGCATTACTGTTTATATCTTTTTCTTATTTGTTAGTTGAGTTATCCTCTAGGTATTTGTTGTTATTGTCTAACAAGCAAATAGGGGGAGATTGAAAGGCATATGTTATAGCCTATTTGTTTATTCGAGGATTTAACTCAACTCAAATAAGAATGTAATAAGTAAATAGTGGATCTATCGTCAGAGAGATCTCACAGAGTAACATATGTCAAAGGATTAAGTAACATTGTTCATCTACAGACTTGATGACTTAATTCACTGGAAGAAGCTCAAGAAATTGATAAAGCCTCAGTGATATAAATCAAGATTGTGGATTTAATCAAGTGACAGAGATCTCGTCAGGGTATCAATTATTTACAAGGATTTAGTCTGAAGAAAATCAAGAGTATCAAGGTCAAGGCGTGAAGAAACGTCACGGAAGTTAGTCACTCATGAACCAGACAGTACATCGAGTGTCAACATTGAAGTGGTGGAATTGATTCATATATTTCAGTGATTTTCAGAAGATATACAGAAGAATGGATGTTGCTCAAGATTAGTATTAATTCTCTATTAATTAATTAAGTCATATAATTAAATTAAGAAAATAAATTATATCTGCAAAGATTAATTTATTTGATTAATTGAATTAATTGATTAATTGATTCTGAATTAATATTAAGAATTTTCAGAATTTAAATTGGTTAAAAATCTGTTTTAATTCAACAAGACAACTGATTGTATTAGTATGATAATCGGTATGACAATCAATAGTCATACCGAAAGTCATGCTAATTCAAAAGGATTGTCTTACCAGAATTATTATAGGATTTAAATCTATTTATTTTCAGCAAAAACAATCTGATTGTCCTACCGAAAGTCTTGCTAGTTCATTCTGATTGTCTTGCTAGTTCAAAAAGATAGTCCTACCGAAAGTCTTGTTGAGCCGAAGAGATTGTCATGCCAGTTCATTTTCATTCGGTTGGTTGATAAAAGAAGCAGAAGCTGAACATTCATTTTAATCATACAGAACACAGCATTGAATATTCAACAGCAGAACACAGAACAAAAGAAACCTGCAGAGAAATTATTGCAAATTCACAGATCATTTATTTCTAGTATTTATTGTTAAATCCAATCCACTAGAAATACTTTTCTTGTTCTTGTGTAACTATCTAACGGATCGAAATCCCTAGAACTTAATCTCAAATCGCTTTTAGCATTTGATCTTTTTATTGCAAAAATAGAAAAAGTTCATGTCGAATTTATTCTAGATTTGTAATAATTGATTTGAGATTAATCCCTTGTAAACGATACCGTTGTTGTAACACCTTTCAAGTTTAATAATAATTTTATTTAACTTGAATTTTGTTTCACCTTTTTTTTATTCCGCATTTTATTCGATTAAACGGTATTGTTTGTATTCAACCCCCCTTCTAAAAACATATTGAGACCTAACAAAATGTAACTCTACAGTATCATTCATTACATGTTCCCTTATGAAATGGTACTTGATGTCTATGTGCTTTATCCTTGAATGTTGCACTGGATTTTCAGTGATGGCAATTGCACTTGTGTTATCACAGAAAATAGGAATCCTTTCAACTTGCAAACCATAGTCCAGCAATTGATTTTTCATCCATAAAATCTGTGCACAGCAACTGCCAGCAGCAATATATTCAGCTTCAGCTGTAGAAGTAGAAACTGAATTTTGCTTTTTACTGAACCAGGACATAAGCTTGTCTCCTAAAAATTGACAGGTTCCTGTTGTGCTCTTTCTATCAATTCTGCAACCTGCATAATATGCATCTGAATAACCAGTTAGATCAAAACCAGAATCTCTAGGGTACCAAATGCCAAGTTTTGGTGTTCCCTTGAGATATCTGAAAATTCTCTTAATAGCTATCAAGTGAGATTCTCTAGGATCAGCCTGAAATCTAGCACATAAATATGTAGCAAACATTATATCTGGCCTACTAGCTGTTAAGTACAGAAGTGAGCCAACCATGCCTCTATAGCTTGAAATATCCACAGACTTTTCAGTAGTGTTTAATTCAAGCTTAGTTGCAGTGGCCATGGGAGTTTTTGCAGATGTGCAATCCATTAGATCAAACTTCTTTAAAAGATCAAAAATATATTTAGTTTGAGTAATGAATATTCCATCACTAACTTGTTTAACTTGTAAACCAAGAAAGTAAGTTAGTTCTCCCATCATACTCATTTCGTACTTACTCTGCATCAGTTTGGCAAACTTTTTACAAAGTTTCTCATCTGTAGAGACAAAAATAATATCATCTACATAAATTTGAACAAGTATGCTAGAGCCATTAACATTTCTGAAAAATAAAGTTTTATCTACAGTACCTCTTGTAAAGTGATTTTCCAAAAGGAACTTTGATAAAGTGTCATACCAGGCTCTAGGTGCTTGCTTCAGTCCATAAAGTGCTTTCAGTAGATAATAGACATACTCTGGAAAATTTGGATCTTCAAAGCCAGGAGGTTGACTAACATACAATTCTTCCTCCAAATTTCCATTCAGAAAGGCACTTTTGACATCCATTTGATAGACCTTGAAATTGGCATGGGCTGCATAGGCTAAGAAGATTCTGATGGCTTCAAGTCTTGCAACAGGAGCAAATGTTTCATCAAAATCTATTCCTTCTTGCTGGCAATAGCCTTTAGCAACCAATCTGGCTTTGTTCCTTACTACTATGTCATTTTCATCCATCTTGATTCTGAATACCCATTTGGTGTCTATTGGATTCTTTCCTTTAGGCTTGGGTACCAGCTTCCAAACTTTATTCCTTTCAAATTGGTTTAGCTCCTCCTGCATAGCTAAAATCCAATCAGGATCTAACAACGCTTCTTCTACCTTCTTTGGTTCTTCCTTTGACAGAAAGCTGCTGTATGGACATTCTTCCTGGGTTGCTCTTCTTGTTTGAACTCTAGAAGAAACATCACCAATAATCAGTTCAAAGGGGTGATCTTTTGTCCATTTCCTTGGTTGAGGTAGATTAGCTCTAGATGAAGAGACCTCAATGTTGTCTTGATGTGTGATTGAGTTTTGATTGCTAGAAACTCCCCCTAAGTTTGTGGATCTTTGATTTGAGAAAGGGGTATTTTCTATGGGTGATCTACCTTGACTTCCTGCTCCTTTTGATAACCCGACGGATGGTGAATTTTGAGTACCGATGGATGAGGCAGGTTGTCTTTCGATGGATAACATAGATTGCCTTCCGACGGATGAAGCATTATATAACTCGACGGATGTTCAGTTTTATGCTTCATTAGTGGTAGATTTGTCTGCATTATCCTTAGACACTGTTTCTTGATCACTCTCATCATCACTGACCATCTCAACATTGTCGAATTTGAGGTTCTCATGATAATCTCCATCTTTCAGTCCTTCAATCTTTTTATCATCAAACACAACATGTATAGATTCCACAATAATGTTGGTTCTTAGATTGTAGACTCTATATGCTTTACCAACAGCATATCCAACAAAAATTCCTTCATCTGCTTTAGCATCAAACTTCCCATTTTGATCAGTTTGATTTCTCAGAATATAGCATTTACAACCAAAGACATGAAGAAAGTTTAGAGTCGGCTTCTTGTTCTTGAACAATGGATAAGGAGTCATGCATCTTGCTTGATTAATCAGAGAGATGTTCTGAGTGTAGCATGCAGTGTTTACAGATTCAGCCCAGAAATATGTTGGTAATTTTGATTCTTCAAGCATTGTCCTTGCAGCTTCAATAAGAGATCTGTTCTTTCTTTCCACTACTCCATTCTGTTGTGGAGTCCTTGCTGCTGAAAATGTTAATGAAGACATCATGGATCATGGGGGAGCATCCAGTTCTAGAGAAAACCTTCCATCTTCAAGGAAGTGGACTAAATCACATACACCTGATTTGATAATTGGAAATCCTGATGCAGGTGTCAGAACTAGAACAGCTACTTCAAGTGAATGTCTTTACAATTCTTTTCTTTCTCAGACTGAACCAAAGAAAGTGGAAGAAGCTCTTCAAGATGTTGATTGGGTGCAAGCAATGCAGGAAGAGTTAAATGAATTTGAAAGAAACAAAGTCTGGACCTTAGTGCCAAGACCAAAGAACAGATCTGTTGTTGGTACAAAGTGGGTATTCAGAAACAAAACTGATAGTGATGGCATAATTACAAGGAATAAGGCAAGGCTGGTTGCAAAAGGATATTCTCAATAGGAGGGAATTGATTATGATGAAACATTTGCACTAGTTTCTAGATTGGAAGCCATAAGGATATTTTTGGCTTATGCTGCTCACAAAAAGTTTACTGTCTTTCAAATGGATGTGAAAACTGCTTTTCTCAATGGAGAATTGGAGGAAGAAGTATATGTTGAACAACCTCCAGGCTTTGTAGATTCCAAATATCCGGATTATGTCTACAGGCTTGATAAAGCACTTTATGGACTTAAGCAAGCTCCAAGAGCATGGTATGAGACTTTAGCTCAGTTTCTTCTGGAAAGTGGATTTAACAGAGGAACAATAGACAAAACACTGTTCTACCTCAACCATGGAAAGGACTTACTTCTGGTCCAGATTTATGTTGATAATATCATTTTTGGTTCTACAAATGACAGACTTTGCAAGAAGTTTGCCAAACTGATGTAGTCAAGATATCAAATGAGTATGATGGGGGAACTTAGCTATTTTCTGGGCCTTCAAGTCAAGCAGAATGAAGAAGGCACTTTTATTTGTCAAACTAAGTACACCAGAAATTTGCTGAAGAAATTTGGAATGCAAGATTGTTCAAGTGCATCCACTCCCATGGCCACTGCAATAAAACTGGATAAGGATGCTGGTAAATCAGTAGATATTATATGATTACAGAGGTATGATTGGCTCACTACTCTATCTAACTGCTAGTAGACCTGATATCATGTATGCTACATGTCTTTGTGCAAGATTTCAAGCAGATCCAGGAGAACCTCACTTAACAGCTGTGAAAAGAATTTTCAAGTATCTTAAGGGAACAACTGATCTGGGATTGTGGTATCCCAGAGAATCAGATTTTAAACTAATAGGTTACTCAGATGCAGATTTTGCAGGTTGCAAAATTGACAGGAAAAGCACAAGTGGAAGCTGCCAATTTCTTGTAGGCAGATTGGTTTCTTGGTTTAGCAAGAAACAAAAGTCAATTTCCACATCAACTGCAGAAGCAGAGTACATTGTTGTTGGAAGCTGTTGTGCACAGATTCTTTGGATGAAGAATCAGTTACTGGATTATGGGTTAACATATTTTAAAATCCCTATTTACTGTGATAATCAAAGTGCTATTGCTATGATAGGTAATCCAGTTCAACACTCAATGACAAAGCACATCAGCATCAGGTACCACTTCATAAGGGAACATGTGGATGAAGGTACAGTGGAATTGCACTTTGTTCCAACAGATCAACAACTAGCAGATATCTTCACAAAACCACTGTGTGAAGCTACTTTTACAAGATTGGTAAATGAACTTGGAATGGTTTCAGGTTCTTTCTCTAAATCTGCTTAGTTTTGTTCTGATGCATCAGACTTTATGCTCAGTATTTATAGAAAATACTCTCTTTGTGTATTCTGTGCTTAATTGAAAATTGATTAAGTACTGATTGTTGTCTGATGTGACTTTCTAAACTCTGATAGTGATATGACTGTTTATGTAACTATTCAATCCTATGATGATACCTGTGCTAGATGCTGACCTAGTAGTCTTCAATACACTAGAGATCCCACGTTAGAAGTAATTATATCTGTGGAAATCTACTGACACAAGCAAATTCTGATATTGAGCTTAGTTGAGTTTACTTTGTCTATCTTATTACTAAGTCAAAAACTAGAATGATGCCTCTCTTCTGTTAAGTTCTGATACTAGTAAATCTGTTGAATGTACTAAGTGCTGATAAACCTCACTTATCAAAAGAAAAAGGAAAAGAAAAAGAAATAAAAATCAGTTACTCCTTTGAGGTCTAGAGTAAAAATGTGGAAGGGACGACCCAAGTGCATTGCTGGTATTAAGTAATATGCATCAGAAAAGCAAATAAATATTTTTCTTGGTGACTTTTCACACTCTTTGATTACCAGAGAAATACTCTGATAATAGCATAAATTATGATAAGCAGTCGTGACTCACTTACACTGAGAAGACACTGTAAAATGGAATTTAAAAAGATGCACAAAATTAGCACAAAACAGTTGAGGTGGACTCAAGCATGAACTCATTCAATAGTCGGCTTCAGAATAATGACAGATTTTTAGTAAAGTTTTAGTTATGCCTTATTTCTAAGATGTACTGAAGTGAATCAGACTTTACTTTTTGTCTGATATTGAGCTTAATGCACACACTAACACTCCATATGAATGATGAAAATTAATGTGGTGATCTATGTTATTTTAGATGAACAGTTTATGTGTCAGATTGCATAAATTCTGAGGACAAGTTTTGTTGAACATTCTGATGATTAAGTTCTGAAGAATCGATATCAGAATTTGTGTGAAGAATTACAAAGATAGGCATTCATTTTTCGAGTTAAGAGATCATGTTCTGATGACTGTTAAGTTCTGATATAAGTCCAAGTTCTGATATTAAATTATGATCCTTTACTTGACTTATTTGTGGATAAACTCTAAAAACAGTCTCATTTTAAATCAGAATATGTTGGGGCGGAATATTAACAGTCAATATAATTAGGGATAGTGATACACGTACATGCACAGTAATTTTTACTTGTTTCTTGTGCGCATTAAACATTGTTTTACACTTCCAATGACTGTTTTTCTTCTTCCCAGTCTAGGGGGACGAGGTAGAATTATTTCTACCTGTAAGCATTAAATTTCCTTGCGTCTCCTGGCATTCTCTTGCCTATATAAACCAACACTTCACATCAGCCTACACATTATTTCTTTTCTCACAAACTCACTCTCCTTTTCTTCATACCAACACAATCATGGTCAATTACAATATGTTTTTGAACTATGAAACCTTCAACATGGAGCTGAGCTGTGAGGCATGGCAGCAGGAATGGCACGTCACTGTCATTCCTGATGAGATTTGGGACTCGGTTCCCCATGAGGTTCTCACCCACCTCATGTTCTTTTACATGGACTACCATCGCCATCTGGAGCGATTGGAGGAAGAAAGGCTGGAAGCTCTCCGCCAGCAAGAGCGAATCATCAGACTCGCTATTCTTTTTGTAGAGAGTAGGAAGAAGAAATAACTTATTTTCTTCTTCCTGTTTTTCTTCATCGTCAGCTTTGCCCTGCTTCTTGAGCTAGGACAAAGGCTGTTGATGTTAGGTTTAGAAGCTTAGGACAATCTTGTAATGCTCAAATGTAATTTAAATTTCATGAATGTATTCTCTTAATATATTAATGGAATTTCTACTTTTTGCAAGTTTTTGTCTCTGAGATGTTTGTAATTTAAATGTACTGATAAATCCTGATATATCCATATTCTGATGACCATTTCATTTTTAATTTAAATTAAGTTCTGATCTTGAAATATCTGTACTTGTTTATTTGATTTATTTTGGTCATTCTCACACTCGAATTTATTTTTTTCAGAATATTGGTGTTGCAGTGAAAATAATTGAATAAGTGGAAACAGTTTAAATTTTGAATTAAAACTAATTTACCTCAATTAATGGAATTACTGGGTAAATAGAACGGTTTTTTCTTGAAAAACTGCAAGTGGGTAAGTAATGATTACTGTTTTCCCGTGCCCATTAACTATCCATTATTGTTGCATGTCTGACAGGTGTCCAACGGTTATATTTTTTTTTTACCAAGTATAAGTAAGAGAAAGAGAAGATTATACAATCTTTTATTTACTTTTACACTTTATCTTTCTTTCTTTGCTTTTACTCTCTCTCATCTCCTGACGTTGGTTTTTCATACAGACATTTTATCAAACACCTAACAGGCAACTCTTAATTTTCGATTTTTCTCATGGCACCTAAGGATTTGATCATTGATGGAGCTAAGTTCGTTCCAAATAACTATGCTGCAATTCTCGATCATGCTGAAGCTCCGTCTGAGTTGTATTTTGTGCAAGATCTTCTTGTACACGGTGAAATTGGATATGCATTGACCCAGCCTTCAGTCTTTTCAAGCCAATAAGTTCTGACGTTTTGGCGGACTGGGCATTTTGATAATGGTGGTACAACTGGTACTCCCAGTATTGTTTTTGAAGTGAATGATTCTGAACATGTGGTAACTCCTGGTACAATTCGCAAGGCCTTACATTTACCAGAAGGCTGTACTTTTTCAACACCGGAGGAATCAGCTCTACAAGAGTTAATGGACAGTTTGGGGTATGAAAAGAGTTTGGCTAAGCTTGGACAGTTGAAACGGGCACATATCAGAAAGGAATGGAGCTTCTTCTTCGACAGAAGATAGGAATGTTGTCTACTTTGCTAGATTTTGTCAGCTTATATATAATTTCTGTTGTGCTGATGAACCCCAATCTACCACTGACTTAACTCCACCTTTCAAAATTGCAAAACGAGCCTTTAATGACTTGGTAAATGCTGACCTTAAGAAAAAGGTGGTTAGACCTTTACAGATTCCTCAGTCTGTAAAACAGATCTTGGTAAATGCTGATCCTCAAACCTATAGATCTGTTTATCCTGATGTACAACCCACCACCACAACCCAAACACCACAGCAACCATCAGAACATACCACTCATACATCTATACCTCAACCTTCCCTCAGAACATATCTCAAATCATATCCCTCAACTTCACAGACAGCTCAACCTTCATCCTCAGCACCTACTGTGAAGCCTTCATCTTCCAAGCCCAAGAGGACAAAGACTGTTTCTCAAACACCACAAAAGAGAAGGAGGATTGTTCTAAGAGATGAGTCTGATAGTGAGGAACAGGTTTCTCCATTAGAACATGTTGTTAAAGAAGCTGAGAAAGTTCCTTCTCAGAAGGATTTTGGAATTGGGGGATCTAGGCTTCTCAAAAGGCTTAGAAGAATGACTTCTGTTGAACCTCCCAAGGAATCCTCATCTTCAAAGAGATACAAGAAACAGAGAGCTAAAAGGCCAGTTTCAGATGATGAGGAAGCAGCAGCTAAGGAAGGAGATCAGGAATCTCTGATCTCACAAGAACCAGAATCTGCTGAAGCCACTACTTCTCCATTGACTCCAACTCATGAAGCTGCTACAGAAAAGCCCAACACACCATCTGTGTCTCCTATACATAAGACTGTATCTCCTGTTGATCCAGGCACAAGTGCTGAAATTGATATTCAGAACTTGGTTGTGTCTGAGGTACTTTACTTAGAAGCTCCAATGGCAATTAATCCATCAACAACACCTGTTACTGATGCTACTCAAACTCCAGAATTGTCTACTACACCTTCTCTGCATCTAGATATTGATGATCAGAATATAGGTGAGCATCAGGATATGGATGTTGATCAGAACTTGGAACCAGATCTGCACTTAAAGGATGATGTTGAAGCCTCAATTGCTTCTCATACTGTTGTTTTATTAGAAGATGCTGATTCTATAAGTTCTGATGCTGCAAATGCTGATGATACTGGTGATGCTACTCGAAATGTAGATGCTGATGAAGCAGGTCCTTCAGGACATGCACCTCAGCAAACTGTTCACAAAAGTGAACTAGTAAAGAAGTTTGTTACAAGAGAAGCACCAGTGCCTTGGAGTGAAACTCCTGCAGGACAGGAGTGGACTAAGGAATGGAACTCAGTTACTTGTGTTCCATCTGCAAAGACTCTTGCTGAGCACTTGACAAAAGCTGATGAGATGTTAATTAATGATGATTTCAAAACACAACTTCGAGTCACTGCATTGAGTACTAAAAATCTGCAAGGTCTCCATTCAACTACTCATGCAGAGTTACATAAAATTCAGGAAGAATTAATCAAGCAAGAACAAGTTCAGAAAATTGACAAGAAAAAATTCTTCCAACCTACCTTTGACAGAGTTGCTTATATTGAGAAGACCCAAGAGAAACAACAATCTCAGATTGATGATATTTTGCAAAATCAAGCTTCTCAGCAATCTCAACTTGATGAAATCCAAGCCTCAGTGGAATTGTTTGTCTCTCTTATATAACCTGCTGATGCCAAAAAGGGGGAGAAAGTAATTAAGTCCAAATGCAAAACTGATAAGACACTAAAGGGGAAGGATGATGAAAAAGATGACCAGGGAAACTTTGGAATGGGTGGAGGTCATAGTCAAGGTAGAGGTTTCTCATCAAGAAAAGCTGAAATCACAAGTCGCAGGACAAGTTCTGATGCTGGAAAAAATATTACTTCTGCTACTGGTAAAAGGATAAGTTCTGATGAACTTTTGGATCTTGATGAAGAAATGTCAAGACAGTTATTTCTTAAGGAAAATCCAGGAATGGACTTGGAGAGTATGATGGAAGAAGAAGCTTGACTTAAATCAAAAAAGTCAAATCTAAATTTGAAGCTTCTGGTAAAAAGAAACTTCCAAAACTCAAAGGCATTGTGATAAAAGAAAGGACAAATTCTGAAGCAACCAAAGCTAAATCACAACTGCAGATAGATCCAAGGTCCAAGGGCAAAGAGAAAGTTTGTGAACCTATCAAGGTTTATGTGCCTCCTGTGAATGAAGAAATTACTGATGAAGATGTTGATCTTGCTCTGACTTCAAGAAAAGTTTCTAAGACAACCTCTGACATGGCTCAAGTTGTTCAGAGTCAAGAGATAGTTAGTTCTGATATCTCAAAAAAGCAAGTAACCTCTGACATAGCTCAAGTTAACTTGATATCGGAAGATAAATCAAAGGAAACCTCTGACGTTGCTCATGTTAAACCTTCAAAGATACTCCTACCAGGATTCACCAAAGCCAAACAGACTCAACCTTTGAAGACTGCTGCAAGTGGTTTTGAAGCAAGAGTGGTTACTGGAAAGGAAGCAAGAGATAAAACTGGATTGGGAAGTGCTGATGAAAGAAGAATACAGAACACAACCAATGATCCAACTTCCTTAAGTGAACCAGGTATTTGAGCAACTCCTGAGAGATTGAATCAACTAGAATTTGTACAAATGGTTTACCATACCTACTTGAAAGAACACATCTTGTTGTACTTCATGACAGATGGTAGGGTTTATCATATAAGGGAAAATTCCATTCCACTGAAGTATTTTGAAGAGCTGGAATATGTATTATTCTTACTTCAAGTGAATGACAAAATAACAGAAAGTGCTGCAAATTTTTTGAAGAGTCAAATTCAGAAACAGAAAAAGCTTTATTCTGTTAAGTCTGACAGCACATATCTTCCAAAGTACAGAGATCACAAGGGTGATATTGTTGAGATGAAGCCCAATTCTGCTAAGATTATAACTACCTTTCTGGGTTACAGGGCTGTGGAATTCAATCTTGAGTCTGACAAGGCATATTTGATCAGACCGGGTCAGGACATAAGGAAAGCTAGAATTAATGATCTCAGGGCTGCAATCTTTCAAATTGGTGAAGATTCTGCAGATTTTAAAGATGCTAAAAGGAGGATGGTTGATAAACTTAGATATGCTGAGAAATGTTTGTTGAAGAACTATCTCATAACAACTCCTGACATCAGAGAGATCAGAAGATAAAGCCAAGTCAAGATCTACAACTACTTAAATTCTGATATGGATACAGACTGAAGTTGTTATTAGAAGTTAAAGATTGATAAAGCTTTAAGGACTGTAAGTTGTAGTTATCTAGTCAAATTCTCATGCATTTGTACTTAATGTTTTTGACATCATCAAATATTTGTTAAACTTGTATATTATGCTAATTTACAAGTTGGGGGAGATTGTTAGATATATTTGATAATATCATGGCTAATGTGATTTATATTTAGTTTTCAGATCTTACTTAAACAGGATAAATCAGTACTTACTGGAAGTCAGGACTTAAGGATATCAGTACTTATATTATCAGGAGATAATTATCAGAAGATGGATATCAGAACTTAAGTACTGAAGGACGTTCAGATAAGGAAGGCGGCTGGTTAAAGGAAAGAAGATCGAGACAAACATAAGAAGAGATATGCATGAAGATGGAATTCTATGAAGAATAGAATACTTGGAAGAAAAGATATCTGATTGATATATTTTAGGAAGCAGAATTATATTCCATATCAATTAGCGATTATCTTGTAACTGTGTAGTATTAAACACAGACATAGGGTTTACACTATAAGTGTTATCATAATTGAGAAGATTATTCATTGTAACCCTAGCAGCTCTCGTGATATTTGTTCATCACTGAGAGAGAACAGTTACATACTGTAACAGAGTTTATTGTTTTAATAAAGTTTGTTTTCTGTTATGTGAGTTATTAAAGTTCGATTTGATTGTGCTATACACTGTATTCACCCCCCTCTACAGTGTGTGTGTGACCTAACAGCTTTGGAAGCTGAATGAACTAACGAGATATTGAAGGAATTGATGCATGAGATCAAGGAGCTAAAAACTCAAAATTTATCGATGGAGGCTCAAATTGCAGAGTTGGCTAACTCTTCCCATACAAAACAACTCGACTTTTTACCATCACAAACTATCTAACTTGAAGAGGACGAGAGTGCCATCACTCTTAATAATGATCTTGCGGATGATAATTTTTTTCAATGTCCGACGCTGATGTGAATATAAATTATAAGGAGGAGCATGCCATTGGTTATGAGATCAATGATAATGTTGTTTTTGCTGAGAATATTGTGACTGAGGAAGAAGGAACAAAAGAAAGAAATAATGAGATGATAGTTGTTTCTTTTCCACAAATTGTGCATAAACTACTACTCCTGAGTCGAGATACAGCATATGTGGATCAATATTTGGGTATTCGTAAATTTGCTTTCACTTTAGCCTCTACTTATAAGTTTCCTATACTTGTGGATACTTTTTACAATGTTAACGTTATAACACTAACTGTCCAAGATGTTTCTCAAATTTTGAACGGTAATCCATTTATAACGACTCTTAAGTTTCAAACTTAAGATGAGGGGGAAAATGAAAGTATCTCTTTGATCATTGATGTAATAAGCCAGGATGTTAACTAGCTCCTGAAAAAGTGAGGAGTGAAGAAAAAACACCGCCTGAACCTCCACCTCATGTGAATATCAAGGGAGTTCGATCTTTTTGTGGTGTTAAGTGTTTTCATTGTTTTATAAAAAAGTTTTCCAAAACTGCACAAGCACTTGCTCAATTATTGCTTATTGGTGTCATATTTTATTTAACTGATGATTGTTTAGAGATTTTTTGCAAAATAAAAATAACTTCTAATGATACTCTTGAGACTTTTCGTGGTAGCGAGTTTTTGATCGAGAAAGTAGATATTCCATCTTCACCGGAAATATTTGAGGAGGTCGAGCTAATGACCTTAAAAAACAGCGTTTGTTAGGAGGTAACTCTGTAATGTACAATATTGTAGTATTTGTATTATTATAATTTTTATACTATTAATATTATAAATATTGTAAAATAATTTTATTTATTTTTATAAGAGTTCAGTATATATTTTTTATTACTCCACAAGGTGCCTTAATGAGTTTTGTATAAAGTGTTTTAGGTTAAAAAATTTATGGTACGAGAATAATTTAGTTAAAGTATTCGGTGTTTATATTTAAATCTTGGAGACAATATTTTGGAAAAGAAATTGAGTTCGTGAAAAATGAGAAGAACTGAAATTATGTCTTTGCCGTTCTATTTGTAGAGCAGCCGTGCGGTTTGTCGAAAGGAAAAAACAAAGACACTTGATGTTGTTCATGTCGTTTGTTTGTTGCCCGTGTGGATACTTCTATTAAACTAATATGTTGGGGGCGCTAAGCTATGTTGAGCGTACTAATATTGTGGTGACCGTTAGGGATGTACAGATGAACCGCTCAACCATATTGAACCGCTAATCGAATCACGTTTTGCAGATAATCGCGAAACATGAGTTAGTTATGGATTTAAATTTTAATAATTACTTATTCGTGATTTGGATGCAATTTAAATTTAAAAAAATCACATAATCGCAACCGCAAACCGATACATATATTTATAATAAAATATATTTTCAAAAATATACTTGATATCATGTAAATTAATAAGTAAACACATTTATTTTTTAAAAAAATATTTCTTTAATATTCTAAAATTAAACCTTCGTTAATACTTAATTGTCATGATTTAAAGTCCAACTAATAATCTCGTTTTTTACATATGGTAATTGTAGTTTAAAAATTATCATGACTTAGAGTCCATTAATTATCCTGACTTGAAGCCCATTTATTTTAATAAAATTTTATAGTTTAAAATGTCTATGGTAAGACGCAAGATTGATAGATGGTGCAGTCATGGTGCAATTCTAATAAATATGGTAATTGTTGATGTAGTTGGTTAGTATTTTCTCTGTTAATTGAGTCAACCAGAAGGTTCTGTTAATTAATCTTGTCAGAGGAAATAAATAATAAGTGGTTAAACCACAAATCAATTCACAATAATCGTAAAATCGTAATCGCAAATGACGCGGTTAACCGCAACCGCGTACAACTGTGCTACTGTACTCGCACTCCAAATTCTCACGCGTGCGGAACTCTGAGCGATGGTTGTGTATGTATGTATATGTACTGTTTGGGGCCTATTTCCAGACCACCAAGTTACTTTCAATCCAGAAGACAAAGCAAACGAACCTCCAACCAAACCAGCAGCAAGTCTCCATCTGAACCTGGAAGCGAAACCGTACCTGATGCTTCCCTCAAACAAATGACCACGAGTAGTAGAAAGATTTCTACTTCACACTACCAATAGCTGGAACAATTAACTTCAATATGTACGAAAGGTAATAATTATAAAGACTACTAGCCGCCAGACTTCAAAAAAAAATGAAGCTATAGGGATTTGAACATCATACCAAAGCAAAGACCTGAATCAACGATGCCACATTCCTACCAGCTAAGCAACATAAACTGTTCTGCTAGAAATGGGAGATGCTAGCATGATTGGGAGCCATGAATTCAATTCAATCAAATCTCTCTTGTCATTTCCTTTTGAGCGGCACTTTATGCAAATATTTTGGGGAATAATTCTAACATTTCCTTGTACATTTTTTCTCATTTGTATATATATATATTTTTAAAAATTATATTTATTTAGTAATATTTTTAGTATAATTTTTTTCTTTTATAAATTTGTTCATTGTGGATAATAAACCACTTAAGTGTGGGGATGAGTTCTTAATGATAAAAAAATCAAAAAAAATTAAATTTTAAAAAAGTAAAAATACCAAAAAATAGAAAATTAAAAAATCTTATATATTGTCTAGTCTCATAGTGTGTTAATAAGAAAAGTACACATCTTTTTGCTTGTTAACTTGATATGTCATATTCTTAGAAAATTATTTATTGCATGATGAATCCTTTTATGTGCTTGCAAAAATTAAAAAAATTGAGATGTATCTTTGTTAATTTTAATAAGCACTGAAGCATGTTTTTACCTTGTCAGATCTTGAGCCTAATTTGTCATTGATACATCTTATATCAATCGATATTTATTGTTGTGTGTTGTTCATCTTTGAGTATGTTGCTATAGAGCTTGTTTTGAACCTTATTGAGATTGTATAATATATGTATGCATGAAAATGACAAAGGCATTAGGATTAACCATATTTATCCAAACGCTACCCCTAAATTATCCCTAGTGAATCCACTTGAGTCTTTTATTCGTTCTTTTGATAAGTCACTTATCTAAATGCTTGAACTTACATATTCTTTCTTATCTTGATTTACTAGTAGAGCATTTTGATTCATTTGAGGGTTGGTTAATACATGGTGTGGGGATTTCTGTTAAAGTGTGATAATTTTGGTGGGTATGAAAATGAAAAAAAAGGTTAAGTACTCATTTGAGATTAATGGGTGGCAAGTGTAATTTCATATGAAAGGGACGATCCATGTGCATGTGCTGGTATTGAGTATATTGTACTAGAAACTCGGAGGGCTTCACTTAATATCTTTTATTTTTTGGGTGACTTTTCACCGCCCTTGGTTATTCAAGAATTACTTAACTTTGAAAAAAATGAAAAAAGGAAAAAAATGAGAAGATTTTTGTTGATTTATACATTATAAAGTGGGAAAGTACATGATAATATGTACTTGGAGTTTAATGCTTGTAAGAGATTGCTAACATTTTACATGATCTGGTTTTTTGTTGAGTACTTAATTAAAAATGAACATTATGCTCGATTAGTTTGTCAAAGTTAGGCACTTGTGGTTTTTCTACCTTAGTCACTTGATACAATCTTTAACAAAGACCTTTTAATTTGTGCATGCATATTTTGAAAGTAGTGGAGACTTGAAAGAAAACCAAGCATATTATAGCGCATGACTTTATTGATTGAACTTGAGCGCATGCACTTAACCTATACACTTGTGTGATTTGAGATTTCTGTGAGCTTATCTATCCATAGCATGTTACTTACTAAAGGCGACTTTGATGTTTATTTCATGATATGCTTGTCTATATAGATAATGTGTGCGGACTTCGATAGTAGTGTACAAATGATGTGTGAATTAGAAAGATTGTCAAATTTTGTGTAATTCTGATTTAAATGTGTGGACTGTGGAGTACTATGATATGTTGCATACTTTAGACTTGGAAAAAAATGAATTTTGTGGGTAGATTCATCATAAACTCTTATGAGACAACATTCATCCTACTAGGGCTTCCGAGGGGTTTAGCGGCTCATTACATGTGCTCAATGCAATCCTGTCATCCACGAAAGTGATATTCATTAGTGAGGACTTAGTTTTTATCTCTCTTAGTTGTCCGAGGACGTGCAAATGCTTAGTGTGGAAATATTTGATAGTTAGTATATATATATATATATAAGCATTTATTCAAATAGAAATAAGTCTAAAAAACTAAAAACTAATCTACATCCTCCCACACAGAATTTCAGCTAATCTCCTCCGTTTTTAATTTAATTTTTCCCGTCAAACAATGAGCTTTTTTTAAAGTCTGACTTCACTTTATTTTTTTCCATCATCCAACGATCAATTTGCATACCATATATGCTATATTTTGACGTGATTTAAAAAAAATTAATTTATAGTTTTTATTAAAAGAGAGTTTTTAGTAAAGTAGCACACACAACACACATATATTAGATGATTTTATTCTACTGTTTATTGTATTTTGCATTGATTTGGATATTTATTTAATAGATTATGATATTTTATTATAGGATACAAAGAATTTATAGAATTGGAAGGATTTTGAGCAAAAAGTCCTATGAAAAAAGAAAAAATATGTATTATTGGGTTACACGGGCGGCCAACACTGTTTGGACCGTATCTTGAGTTCCGGAAGTCCGTTTCTGATGATCTTACAGTCCACGCGAAACTTATGAAATTATCCTTATTTCAGGGATGGTCCAATAAGAAGAATCCAATTGAAGCAGCCCAGAAACAGAGAAAAATAGAGAGCTGCGAATTTTTACCTGAGAATCCTATTCCGTTTAGAAGTCTTACTTGTAATTCTATTAGAATAATATATTACTTGTATTATGAGAATACATATCATATTTTATTATTAGCTTAGATATAGAATACATACATACCTATAGTTAGGGTTTTATATACAGAGATAATTAGAGGAAGTTATAGATTTTCTTCTTGTTGAGACGATTGGAGATTTCATGTTTTCTAATCTAAATTTATTTTTTGTTATTGTTAGATTAATTATGTTCAATTATTTTATTAGTTATTTTACTTGTGTAATTGTTAGCGAATAGTCATTTCTAGGGCATAAAAGTGAAGTCATATTTGCACTATAATCTTGACACGATTTTCATAGTAGTTTGATTGATTATTGTTATTCTAGTTGATTATATTTTAAATATTAATTTATGTAATTGGACGATATCATGAATTAATTCTGTGTAAATAGGATTAATAGATCAGGAGATTTTACTCACTAGAGGCACACATACGATTAGCAAAATTGAAAGTGAGAGCGGGAACTGATAGAAACTATTAATTCTATAAACATATAATTCTCTAAAATAGAGACAAGGATTGAAACATCATATTAAATTATCAAGATTAAACCGAAGGCGGAAGCATATCTGAATCCATAAGGCGATAACTGTGACGGTATCTGAATCTGTATAATGTTTTTACTTATTGTCTTTCTCAGCCAAGTACTCCTTAGGGTTTTTTAATAGCTTTCTCTGATGGGTAGAAAATAAGCCGCGTAACGTACTTGATATTTTGAGGACTATAACCCTTTTTATACACCACCTAATTAAATCTCCCATTATAATTTAATTTGGCCCGGTATTGGGTATCCACTTATTAGATCCATACAACAAATTAAAATCTAATTAGGTTTCTTATTTGATCACTTAATTTAGCCCAATAAAATAAATAGCTAATATAGCCCATAAATTAATTATTATTATTAAAATAATAATAACAATCTCTCACTTGGGCTTCATATGAATCCATAATAAATTATACAAATATTTAGTGCGCAACTTTATGTTATTTATCATTCTTAGATTTTACCAAAACAATTCGGCCCGTCTACTATATATGCATGAGATTCTGGAGGCATTCGTCACAAACTTTATGTGATTAAACCTCCCGTGGTCACCAGAAAAATATATTCAACATTATGAATCAATGCATGGATAAGTGACATGTAAATTACATACAATGTGATCTATATAATGTCTATTTCCAACTAGTCCTTAGTCAATCTCCAATGAGATTGATTTCAATTTTCCCAACTCGATGTTAAATCACAATAAAAAAAATTGAACAAAAGTTGAGTGATATTTAATAGAATAAAATTACATCAATTGTGTTTTGTAGAACATAAACTGTTATTTCCCAACAATACAACGATAGAATTACAGAAGGGGGATTGAATAGAATTCTGATTTCTTTTTAATTTCTGAAAATCTCTTTATAAATATACAACTGTGTTTTTGAATAAGCAAGAATCCAGATTAAGCTTTTGAAGTATTCTATTAACACAAAGTAAATAAACACACAGTTTAAAAATTTTCTGGTGGCTTTGTCTTTCCACCAGAGATGTATTCTTAGAAATCTCTGTGATGCAAAATGCACATAGCTGCTTACAAGTATTTTCTTATAGCTTTGAACTTTAGAGTGTTTTCTAAAGTTATAGCTTTCTAAAATGTGTTCATACTTCATATTATAAAATACTTTCTACACTTGATTTATGTTGAATCAAGTTTACATATGCAATAAGACAAGAACAATATTCATATCACGACTAGAAAAATGTCAATAGACATTGGCTACAAAAATCGATGTCTATGAATAAAAAATCTGATGTCTTCGTGGGTGATGTTAAAGACCCCCCATTTAACATCAGTTTTAAACTGATTCTAAATAAGACATATTACATCAGTTATTTATTTGAAACCGATATTTGTTACTTGATATTAAATTTCTCATGCATATCTAATCTTCATATATTATCATAATATGATATTTTTATCAATTTAAATATATGTGAGCTAAACAAAATCTTTCCATTTAACCACTAAACTGATGTTACTAATACCATTAACAAAGGTTTTAGTTTAAAATCGATGTAAAAATGACGTTTGACATCGGTTCTTTATTGGAAACCAATTTTTATTGGTGCCAAACCGATGTCTATAAATCTTAATAACATCGGTTTTATGTTTTAAGATTTTTTTTTGCTGTAGTATTTAACATCGGTTTAACTGATGTCAATGCTCAATCAAAACTGATGTATTAAACTTTGACAGACGTCATTTTTTTATTTTGTAACAGATATTTATAGTGTTAAATTAACATCAGTTTTATCTTAAAAATGATGATAAATGGCTTTGTTTTAAAATCAGTTGCTTTGTATAAAATGATGTCTGATCACCTGTTTTATCCATGCAAAATTTAAAAACACATATGCCAAAAAATTGCCAGAAAAACAAGCAATTGCCAATTAACAACCGAATTCAGCTTCCAATATTTACCAATCTCCTTCCAAACATCTAAATTAACATTCCAATCTCCAAACATCCAAATTAACATCCCAATCTCCAATCATCCCAACATAGTACTAGCTACATAATTTCAAATCTGAACCACCAAACATGAACTACTAGACATTCATCCATAATCTTTTCCAATTACTAGTCACAATCTGAATACATGCAACCAAAATAATGGTGTTTTCAGATTGTAATATAAGTACCAGTCGCCAAGCTAGAGTCGCCAACAGCTACATGATGGATTGGATATAATCAAGCGTCTCATAGCGAACGACGTCAAGGTCATCATCTGTATAAGACCTGCGACTCTTGGAGGCCCACTGGAACACAAATAAACCTATGTCATTCATTAACCAACTAAAAAATAATATTCACAGAATTGAGAAAGGTAAAAGATTAACTATTGTTGCACTACAATTGAGTACGGAAATCTATGTACCTTTTCTAGCAGCTTCATCTCCTGGTCCTCAATTAAATCTTTCATATATCGCATGACCACATATCCACATTTTGTGCCACCTGGTTGTTTAGGGCATCCCTATAGATTCTAAAAAATTGTTGACAATTAATGACATCGTAGATTAATCATAATTCCATATTTCACAAGAATGAAAAATTGAAAAAATGACTAAATACTCACAACAAGGTTTTTAACTTTGGGATTCTTGTTTACCCGTCCTTCCTGAGATTATAAGATCTCACTGCTCTGTAAATGTTATAATTATAAAATACAGTGTCAAATCCAAAAATTACCGATTACATTCTATATATAATTGTAAATTGAAGTAAGAAATTACTGCATTAAAGCCTTTTCAAGGTCCTGGGGATGAGGATGATGAGGCAATGGATTAAGGATGAAACTTTCTGATTCCCAAAACACGATCAAAACCCAATGTAAACTATTTTCAATATAAATAAAGTGAGAATTTAAATTACATATCCGATAATTTTACATATTATAATTATTTTAACAACTATATGACTAATCAAGGTCATATAATATTTTAAAATAGGACACGTAAAAAAAGACGTACTTGTAGTTATAAGGCATAAAGTTCATCCGAAGAACTCCATCTTTCAGCCTTTGCACAACATATTCATTAAATTCATCATTCATCTTGTATGTGGACGGATGAAGAAAAGCAAACATCGTTGTCAAATCTCTACTCGGCGTATACCGAAACACTGAATACAAATATCTAAAAATAAAAAAAAATTACATTTTTTGTAAATAGATCATTACTATATAAAATGAGACCAGATTCTAAAAAAAATATAAAAAGATGTGTGTGAAAAAAGGGGGAGAATTTTACTAAGTCAAAAAATAAGGGGGGAAACAGATGGAGGGAATGAATTATTTGGTTAAGGGGGGAAAACGGGGAAGGCGCGTTGATTAATTTTTTTAAAACAGAAATATAACATCGGTTGAGCTAAAACACCGATATTTATAACAACAAAAGACATCGGTTGCCCAAAACCGATGTAGAAAACACTTTTTATATCGGCTACAGAAGCAACCGATGTCTAAGAGGCGATGTCTATTCTACTTTTTCTAGTAGTGTATCGGCTAGATCCAAGTACATGTTTCTTCATTTCTCTGTCCAGTGCAATCCAAGTAAGATATAGCATCTTTGAACATCATTGTTTTGTATGGAAATGGAAATCCTCCATTTTCTTCTAAAACCTGTGAGCAGACTGCCACATTCCTTTTGTGTACTATCAACTCATGTGACTCTGTCAGCCTCTGTCAAGTAACTATCAACTGCTATCTTGTTGATCATCCGTTGAAGCTTCATTGATGTTATTCATTGAAGCTTTATTATTGTCATCCGTTGGCACTATACTAGTGTCATCCGTTGAAGCTTTCTTGATAGCATCCGTTGAAGCTTTATCTGATATCAGTTGAATACCTCTTGACTAGCTTATCCGTTGAAGGCATATTGAGTCATCTGTTGAAATTTGTAGTTTCGTTGTTGAAGATGTTTCCTTAGCAGTTGATACTCTTTCACTTCTACACAATTACAAGGTATTTTATATTTACACTTAGCCCGCCTATTTTTTATATCTTGCAATTAGTCAACATGACTTAAAAACTATAATAACTACCAAATCCCTCAGCTATCATAGTGTACCGAATGTTCTACATACTTATTAAAATAAGCTACTCCTTCAATGGATAGATAAACTGTGGTTATCCGTTGAAGGCTTCTAAATGACATAAAACAAATCTACTTAAGGTATTTTGGTGAGTTATCATCAAGAATACAACATATTCCTAATATAAACAACTCAATGTTTATTACATAAAACACCAAAAGTACAAACTCCCGCTAAACCAAAGTATCACATAGGTAACACCCATATGAGCCGTATGCTCTGAAAAACCTTAGATATTAACGCCTTAGTAAGCGGATCCGCAATCATGGAGTTAGTGCCAATGTGTTCTATCAAAATATGTCCACTATGAATCTTTTCTCTAACAACTAGGAACTTAATATCTATATATTTTGCATCTTAGTATTTCTATTATTGTTTGAATACTCCACTGTTGATTTATTATCACAAAATATCTTTAATGGCCTTTCAACACCATCAAGAATACGCAAACTGGTGACAAAGTTTTGCGGCCATAAAGCTTGTTTGGATGCCACAAAATATGCTATATATTCTGCAGCCATGGTGGATGAAGCTATGAGCGTCTGTTTGGCAAACCTCCATGAAATCGCTCCATCATCCAGTAGATAAACATAGCCCGGAGTAGATTTTCTTTCATTTTTGCATCCTCCAAAGTCAGAATCTGAATATCCAAAGATCTCTCAGATCTCAAGCTATTTTAACTGCTGACAAAAAGCTTAAAGGAAAAGAGAAGATAAGAGAGATGTCAGAGATTTCAAAGCCTAAAGTCAAAGTTGTTGTAAAGAAGAAATCAGTATCTAAGGATACTAAATCTCAAATATTGATAGATCCAATCTATACAGTAGTTCAAGCTTATGATACTGAAGAAAGATGTGAAGAGGAAGAAATCAGCCAAGCTCGCCAAAGAAGATTATGGAGCTGACTGGGCTGATAAACTGAAATTAACCTCTGCCATTGCTCAAGTTAAAGAAGAAGTTGTTATTTAACCAATCACAACCATTGATTTTACTCATGTTGTTGGTTTCTTAAACCCAATTCAAGCAGATTTATCAAATCCTGATTCTGAAGACATAGTCTCTGATAAGTCGGGACTTACTTTTGAAGAAAAGAAGAAGCTACTATGGGGAAGCAATAAACCGGCACCTAGAAGAGATTCTTCTGAAATATTAAAGAAGATTTATAGTAGAAGTTCTCGATCTAGACAACCCGGAATCACAAGTGGTCTTGGAAGATTAAATTTTGATGATCCATTTATAGGACATGCTTTGACTCTAAGAAAGCATTCTTATTTGACAGAAATTGGAGACAATGTAATGCTTGAAGACTTACAGAAGATCGTATCAGTGCAAATTGTTATTGATCATGCTGAAGAGAAAATAATCTTTTTTCTGGAGTCTGTGAGAAGCTTAAGGTTGAATCAAGAACAGTTAAGAAACAAACCATGGTAGAAATTGGAACTTATTGCTACAATTCTCAAGGTAACTACTTTTGTAACTGCCAGATGGTCTGCATTCATAAAGAACCTGATACAGTTAAAGCAGAGAGGAATGTCTTATAAATCAAACTACATTCCAAAGTACATTGATCAATCTAAATATGTTGTTGATATGCCTATTGGAGGAGCCAAGATATAAATGAGTCTAGGGACTAAAGTTTTAACCTTTAATCCTGATGGAAAGAAAATTGAGTTTCTGGAGCTGGATGATCTATCTCTTGGAAATTCAAAGTTACATAATCTCAAGGCTGCCATATATCAGAATGATGAATTAATAGATGAACTAAGGGAGCATAAACTGAGGATGTAATGGTATTTGGATGTAATGGAAGAGAATCTACTAATGAAGTTTCTTGAAGATTTTCCAAACTGTGTTAGAGTTCAGAATGAAGAGTAAAGTCTGATATTCACTAAAGTAAGAATGAATATGATTACTTGATTTCTGCATTTAGATAGTTTTGACATCATCAATTGGAACTTGTACATATTGCCATCATGCACAAGTTGGGGGAGATTGTTAGATATAATTGATGATATCGGTAGAAACTCTCAGAAGTTCATATCAATACTTATATCAACATTTACTGAAGATTGACGTCATCAGTACTTATATCAGTACTTGATGATTTGCAGATGATGTCATCAGAACTTGTCACTTCACTAGATATTCGAAGAAAAGGAAAGCAGGAATTCAAGGCGGTGAAGGACTTTATCTCAAAAGCATTGTATTAGGTTTTCTTGTTGTTAATAGAATATGATTCCTTATACATTGTGTAGTTGTGCTCTATATAAAGCACAGATTAGGTTCATGCTATATGCATTGCGAACATTGTTATATTATTCGCATAACCTAGTTGCTCTCAAGGATATTTGTTCATCCTTTTGAGGGGTACGTTTGTAATCAATTTTTATCTGTTAATATAAAAACTGTTGATTTTGTTGCTTTGTCGAATTGATTGTATTTAACTGTATTCACCCCCCCCCCCTTGCAGTTGATTACGGGCCTAACAGAATTATCAGGAGATTCATCTGCATCTGTATTAAGTGCCAATATCTTTTTTAGATGAAAATCATCTTCTTCATCATATCTGCGTAGCTGATTCTCAAATTCTTTCAGTTCACTAAAGAGTGTAAGAGTGTCCATAGTAGAAAGAAGAGTCGAATCCTGCAGTATGGTGACCTAGGGAGAAAATTTCTTTGGCATAGCCCTGAGAACTTTCTGATTGATTTCAGATTACGGAATAGTCCTTTCCAGAAGAGATATAGAATACATCAAGGTCAAGAACCTTCCTTGATCATCTTTGACACATTCATCTCTTTTCAACCTGAAACCTTCATAATCACTCATTAGCATACTAAGTTTGACTTCACGTACCTTAGATGCACCTTCATGGATAACTTTGATAGTATCTCAGATTTGTTTAGCCGTGGTACAAGCTGATACTTTACGTAACTCAGTAACCACCATTCCATTGAGAAGTGAATTCATAGTTTTAGCATTAGAATTCATAGAATTGAGTTCTTCAGGAGGGAGTTCCTTGAGAGATTTAGGCTTGCCATCTTTCATTGGGACTGTAAAGCCATTTTCTACAGCATCCCATTCAAAAGCATCACGTTGGAGGAAGATTTTTATGCGAAATTTCCAGTCGTTGTAATTTTCAGCACCGTGAAGCAATGGATGGTAATTATTCGAATACCTATCTGACTGAGCCATGGATCGCTAGCAAAATAAACACTAAACAGAGAATTAAATGCACTTGCTTTGATACCAAATAAAATTCTAAGGCACAATCTAAATATTCGATAATATAATTATTAAGACAAATGGGATAGTCTCTTTTGTAAATGGGATAGACCCTTTACGGATGAGACAGAAAATGTGATAATCTCAATTAATCTGCAGAATATAGATTACTGAAATATAAATGCAGTAATATGGAAAATGAACAATGCAGAACACCAAGAGTTTTCACTTGGTTCGGCCCTTAATCCTAGTCTATGGCCTACATCCAAGTCCACATACCAACTAGCATAGAGAATGTATTATATCAACTTCAATAAAAGAACTTACAATCTTTTCTTTGATTACAAAATGATGGCCTTGAAAGAACCCTTTCCCTAGCACATTTGCTACCTAGCACACCTGCTATAACCTAGGTCACTAGGTACCTTGGATAAACCTCTGGAATCAAACCCTTGCCACAACCTGTCACAAGTTGATATAAATACACGTACAATCAAATGAATATGAAATTATAACTCAACTAATCTCTTGTTCAACTGGGTATTCAGTATATATATGTAGAACATGAATCGTGTTTTAGAATGAAGATAGAGCGTGTAAGCATTAGCCATAAATCTGAAAACAGGAGTTGTATTTATAGGCACAAGTTCTAACAGATTTGATTTTCAAACAATGGATAAGATAGATGAAGTTGAAAACGATTTGTTTGAAAATAATTTGAATACGTCATTATAATATAATTTGTTAGTTTGTTAAAGAGATAAACCTTGATAAAGATAAGTGTTTGAAGAGTTCAAATAGGTTTATCTTGAAGGAGTTTGTTTGAGATAAAATAGGAAACAGATACCCAATCAAACTAGAGTTACAAAAAACCCTATCAAAATGAAACAGTTATAAGTTCCTGGAATATTTGATAATACTGTAATATATCGGATAATACTGCTTTGTTCTTGATTGATTGTCTAAAAATATATCATCAGAAACTGGTGCATTAACATGTTATGCATGTCTAATTATAATTTATCTAGGTTTTAGTGATGATTGAAAATTGTTAATATATGTTTCTGCATGAGTAGTTGTATGTGAAATTATGCTAATTATATTATATTTTTTTGGCATTTTGCAAGTATGCTCTAAAGTTTTGCTCATTATATTACGAAGTTATGCACATTATGGATAGTGTTACGCATATTCTCCACCATTTTTTATATAGTGAATGATTGTTACGGGGAAGATGATGACATAAAAGATTGTCAGTTAATTTTTGTATAATAACTATCGGATATAATTTTGTGTCCAGTCTCCACCACAAGATTTAATCTAATCCAACTGTTATAAATAAGGTCTCCATGGTTTCCAGATTAAATAGGTCTCCACATAACTATCATATATAGTTTTAAATGTACAACTGGGTCTAGGTTGATATATATGTTTTGATATGAATAGATTGTCTAGCGGAGGCCATGTTGAACTTAAACGCAATGAACCAATCTCCCAACCCATGGCACGTTTCATTTTCTTATGCAATAGCTCTTCAGAATAATTTCTTAAACATGGGGAGAAAGACCCAAGAACATAAAAGCTGCTCGGCTAAGGAAGGAGTAGTTGCCGAGAAGGTATAGGCTTAGATGATAAAATGTAGCGCTTTAACACAACAAATTACATTACGCTATAGCCATTGGAGCTACTTATGTAAACATATGCTGCAATTTTATCATTTCACTAGTAAGTTTCTGAAAAGAACCTATTGAAGACCATATTTTTTATCTATTTACTAGAAATACCAATCTTCATTCAGATAAGAATCCAAGAGACAAATCAAATAGGAGTAAAAGTGGGATCTCCTGACAATGTTTTAGGTACATTGTGAATGTCTGTTAATGCCATTGCCATATGTGAAGTAGTGACTCCAAATCTTTTTTCCAGGGGTGAAAATCAGAAAAAAAATGTTGAAATGTCAAAAGAAGTTGTGTGTCCCTTTTACCTAGATTTAGGGTTCTGAAATGGTTAAAATATATTTTTTTGTTAATCCGGTGTTGGGGCCCGTTTTCGCGCACCTCAACTAATCCGGAGGACTACTAGCACATTTGTACGCACCGAGCATGGCAATCCACTTACTTCCGTGTCTTCTAGTGAATTCGAACTTGTGACCTTGGGGGGTTAGCCCCTAAAGTCATGTAATAAACCAAATAGGATACGCGTGGTGGGTGAAATGATTAAAATATTAACCTGGTAAGAAGTCGGGTATTTTTTTATTCTAATGGAACTGGAAACTATTAAGAAAGTATAGTTGTCATAAAACAGCTAAAACTAAAGATACACAAAAATCAGATTGGAAGTTTTTAAATATAAATGTGATATAATACTGGAAAATTTTAAATGCATATCAAATTTTTAGTTGAACAAACTCCGAATCATTAATATTATGACACATACTCAAAGTATAGGATATACAGTAAAACCTCTATAAATTAATATAGTTGGGACCGGAGAATTCTATTAATTTAGAGAGGTATTAATTAATCGATAAATTAATAATTATTAATTTATAGAGAATTTTCGGTAGCAAACAAAATTAACTTTTGATTAAATTTTTATTCACATAAATTTAAATAAAATGAATTGTACAATTTATATTTTATACTTAATTCAATTAATTCAATGTATATGAATTTAGAAAGTCAATGTAATGTACAATATATTAGATTCAAAGTCCATGTAGTGTATAAGTTAAATTCATTGTATTTTACATAGAAAATATTCAATGTACTGTATATTAGGAAAATTCAAAGTACATGAATTAATTTAATTCATTGTATTTTACATAGAAAGTATTCAATGTATGTGTAGTCATAAAATATATTATATATACTGTATATACTAGATTGGGGGAAAAATTATACAAACAAAACAATGGCTTCTCATCTAAAAGGTGTCACAAAATCAACAATGACGGATGAAGCAAGAAAAGCATTATGTGAATATAAAAGAGAAAATTCATCATGCACTCAAAAAGATCTCCGGTTGTGGCTCGAGAATAAGTTTCATCTAAAAGTTAGTCAAGGTACAATATCAAATACACTGAAAAGGTCAGCAGACAATCTGATCCAGGAAAGATTAATGTTTTGGATGCTATCAATTATGCAGTCGCGACGTGGACGACAAATGTAAAACAAGAGTCAATAGCAAGGTGCTTTCAACATTGCAAAATTCGTTCCATAGATGAAGTTTCGAGCAATTTAAATGAACATACAACTCCGGAAGAATACATTCATGAACTTGAGGTGATGATTAAGGATCTAGGTTATCGTAATAAAATGGATGTTAATAACTTCTTAGATTATCCGGGTGAAAATGAATCATGTTCCGAGGTCCAGAGTATAGAAGAGATTGCAAACACCATCCTTGAAAATAGTGTTGAAGATGATCTTGAAGACGATACAACACCGTTAGAGCCGGTTACACGTAAAGAAGCACTCAAGGCATCAAAAATGCTTAATAACTTTTTGATGCAACATGAAAGCACCACACCCGAGTTTTTGGATGCAATAAGGAAGATTAGGGATGAGTTTCATGTTGATTTAAATTATATGAAAAAGCAAACTACAATTGAATCATATTTTACAAAGATGTAATAGCTATATTTTTATGAATATAAGGGAATTATTAATTTATAGTTTTATTGGGACCATATTTTTATACAGGGTTTTCAAAAAAATTATTATCTTATTATCTTATCGAAATTGATCATTTTTTGAACTGGCCCAAGTTGGGACCGGACAAAATTATTAATTTAGAGAGATTATTAATTAATCGAGTATTAATTTACAGAGGTTTTACTGTAATATATTTCAACATATTCCACTACAAGAAAAACATCTAGACACAAAGGTTTTTCACTGTTGTGTTGTCTGATACTTATTTTTCTCGTTATATATTGAGGCACCGTCGCCAACTGACATTTAATGCTTTATAGACAACGAAATAGGTTCAGAGATATGTTGTCTAATACCCAGAAACAACAACGATAGACTCGGAAATTGTTGTTAGATTGTATATAACTCGAGTGTTTCCTGACTTCAGGAAACACTTTGAGTTAGTGATGTCACCGATGTATGAGTTTGAAGAAAGACATAGAAAACATGTTGTAAACCAAATCATCGTTGTGCTAATGCTCTACAAATATCAGCTTAAAACTTAAGAACAACGTGCAAATATCTATACACAACAGTTTATTTCTGAAAACATGTGGTCTAAGTTTCACCGAAACCATGTTTTTAGCTTTGTATAGACAATTTACGAATTAAGATAATAATATTTAAAAACTATTTATTTTAGTTCATTTAAGTAAAAAAGATTTAAATTATAAGTAAAATTATTCAAATACGTATATTACTTATAAGTATTAAACTGCTTATTACTTATAAGTCACTTTTTTAATTTAATTCATTATTTTTTAAATTTTTTTAAACGGGCACATTAATTTTTCTGAAAAAAATAAATAACAATTTATTAACATCGCTTGCACAGGTTAAATAACTAGTTTTATTAATTATAAATTGGTTAATTGTCCCGTTCATATAAGATACTTGATAAATTTAAAATATCCATCAATTATTATAAATTATTCATAAAAAAACGTAATTATTCATAAAAAAACGTGTATCATCAAAATTGACAATTTGTCTCAAACTCGTTATTTTTGTCTTGGCAAAAGAGTTAAATAGAAGTTTATTTTACGGACCTTTTTAACAATTTTCGAGCAGAAAATGAAAAAACATAAAACAATTCCGTTGCCGGGACTTGAACCCGGGTCTCTCGGGTGAGAGCCGAGTATCCTGACCAACTAGACTACAACGGATGATATACCATTTCTTCATAGAATCATAGACGTACAACAACTTACAAAACAGGGTTTTAGCAAGAATAGAATGAACAATTTACAAAACAAGAAAAATCGAAGCCTCTTTGCTGCTATCCATTGAAGAATACGCCTTACAGTTCTTCATTTTCACTACCCTTTTGCTCTCAGGTTTATTCTTTTACCATTATATATACATATTTATATGTGTATCTTTATTTATTGTGCAATTTGTACTAATTAATAATTTAATATAATTATCTGGGCTTCAATTGAATGTTTGGCTAATGCATATTTAACTTTAGGATTGTAATATTAGTGAATTTTAAGTTATGTTTTTAGATAAATTGATGATATGGAGAAAGATTGTTGCTTTTGCTAATTGGTACTAATTGTCATCTATAATTGTTGTTTTGTGTTAAAGTTTGTTTCTTTAGTGACCCTTTTCTTGAAATTTGTATCTGCTTATTGGGTTTTATATATTTATGTTGTTGTTGATGTAAAGCATGAATCTTTCGGGGTTATCCGGGAGCCCTTCCATTTATGTGCTACCAAAAGGTCAAGGATCTGTTTTGAAACAAGTTTTAGTTTTTAACAGTCTCGGGAAACCTCAAGAGGTGCTTCGGTTACAAAGGTATATACTTCATTGTTTCAGCTAGCTAGATAAGGTTTGGTTTGTGTTTTTTGTTAAGGTTATTTATTTTGTTTTTTCACTATGGTGTAGGAAAAGTGATTGGGCTGGTTTCGCACAGAAATGCGTGGGGCGAAGAACTCCTTTGTTAAGGTGTGCCATGGATGCTTCTTATGGAAATTATTCGGATGAATCAGCTGGTAATGCTTATCTTTTTTGTGAATTATTTATATTCGTTACTGTTTTAAATAGCCCTCTTGCTTTGTTTTCTGAGAATAGTCTGTGTTCTATGTGGATTTTTAGAAAAGGAATATCAAACCGGAAAAAGATTAGTGTTGAACAGTTTTCTCTGTTGAAGCAAATGATAGTACAATGTCTTTATTTAATGTACATGTATGTTAGACGTGAAAAACATACACCACATTTTTTTGTGTATTTAATAATTGAAAAAATAATTAATATGCTTAGTTGACATCTGGAATATGCTCTATCTGCAAAGTGTTTCAATGTACAGTTGATCGCACTCCTGCCTTCATATACAAGCTTATGTAGTCTTTTCCAGGCATATATAATTTCCAATATCATTAGGGCCATTAGGGTCATAATTTAATATCCGCGGAAACAGTTTTTGCTCCAATTGATAGGATAAATGCTCTATTTTGACTTGTTATCTGTTAATTAGCTGTTATAATTGAATTACATGCTTAATCTCATAGGAAAAATGCTATATTTTGACTTGTTCTCTGTTAATTAGCTGTTATAATTGAATTACATGCTTTATCTCTTTGTGTGCCGCATTAGAATTTTGCGCAATTATATTGCGGGGGAAACAGATTCTCAGTTTGTTCATTGTTTTGTAGTCCCTCTTTCCATAATTTTATTTACTGTTGGTTGCTCAAGCTTCACCCCGTGTATTTCACGTTGAATCCCAAGTCCTAATTACTATAGTTGAGTTGCAATAATGACCTACATTGTGTTCATCTTCATACGATAATATGGCATTTGAATTTCTAAGACTAAAACTGTAGTCAATTGTTTGATCAATTACAGATATATTTCCAAGAATTAATGTAAGAGATCCATACAAGAGACTTGGGATTAGCAAGGAAGCATCTGAAGACGAAATTCAAGGTGCTAGAAACTTCTTGGTTCAAAGATATAGTGGGCATAAACCAAGCATAGATGCTATCGAGTCGGCCCATGACAAAATAATCATGCAGCAGTTAAACGATAGGAAGAACCCAAAGATTAACATTAAGAAAAAGGTCAGGGAAGTTACTCAATCTAAGGTTATGCTGGCTATCACAAGCAGATTCAGAACTCCATCTACAAATTTCATTGTAAAGACTTCCATTGCTTTCGTGATACTGGGAGCACTTACTGTACTTTTTCCAACGGAAGAAGGACCAACCCTTCAAGTAGCCGTTTCCCTAATAGCTACAATGTACTTCATTAATGATCGATTAAAGAACAAGCTCAGAGCTTTTCTCTATGGGTACGTTAGTGTTCTGTTTGATTATATTGAAATTTAATCTGCCGATAGTTAATATGAATATATGATTATTGACAAGAGTTTCTTACAGTATAATTGCCTTGAGAATTTGTTCTAACAAATATGAACATTGTATCAGAACAAATATTACCTATATCAGATTAGATTATATAGCGATGTACATGATTTCACTTCCCACGGCTTGTCTGATCACTGACTTACATTTTGACCGTCAAATTCCTCTCACCTCTAAATTTGCAACTATGCTGCAGGGCTGGAACATTCATTCTCTCATGGCTAGTGGGAACCTTTCTGATGGTGTCTGTGATTCCACCTATTATCAAAGGTCGCAGAAGTCTGGAAGTGACAACATCCTTGATCAGTTATGTGCTTCTCTGGGTTTCTTCTACCTATCTTAGATAGAACCAAATAGTGATTTTAAGTTCCTGTTACAGTAAAGAGTAAAGTCTCAATCTCTTACTCGGGCATTTTCGTATATCTCAATTTAGATCATACAGTTCACTTCTAATTTTTGGTAATGGAGATTTAGTTACAAGGTCCTGTGTTCAATTACATGCGTAGATTCTGGAATCAGAAGTTTCAGAGTGCCTGTTTGATGCTCCCGGATTGTGATCATCAATTAATTTTTACCCCGCTGAAAGGGGTTCGGAATGTAGACTGAATGACCTTTTCATTTGCAAATGAAATTTATTTTTTAATTGCGTTTACAGTAATTCCTTGAATTCTAATTATTCCTACCATGTTCATAAAAGAAGTTGAGGATTACAATTTACAAACACATTTAGAGATATTTTTCTGAAGTTCTAATTATTCCTACAATGTTCGTAAAAGAATTTATTTATGCGGTCTGCTGAACTGGTAGTCTGTTGGAGGAAAATGTTAAAGCTGCTGTGACTCAAATTGCGAAATGAACTAATATGTGTGTGCCGTTCAATACAATTATGGGCCAACACTGAACAGAATCAAATAGTTGCCATTACCATGACAACTTCTTGTTCTGAATTTTGTGCCAGGTTTTGGGTAGTTTTGGTTACGCCTTCAAGAAAGAGTGTGCACGAAAGAAAGATCCTTTCAAGACCCATTAGGGGCCGTGGACAAATAATAGGTGTAATTTAGCTTTAGCTAAGATCCTCCCCTTGTGCAAAAAGATCTTCAAATGGGGGAAAGCAAAAGATAAAACCATTCTAATATAAATGAACGCTCTTTTGTGTAATTGTTTTAGATTTTTTGAGTGAGACCCTACTCTTAACTCAAGCAGTCAAGGCTCAAGCAATGGCTAGCCACGGTTTTGTAGATATTATGTGAAATAAACATTAGAGAAAAAATATCTGAAAATATCTTATTAAAACTTCAACCATTGTACTTTTTGAAAAATCCAAACACGAAAAGTGAGTAAATAAATCCCAATAGGTCGAATTTAGTATACATCTAATTTGCGTACGCAATTTTGAACACTTAATATTTCGGAATTTTTATTGGGGAAAAAAACCATAGTGTTTATGTTAAATAAGGAACTTGTAAATTTTAGACGTTCAAAATGCAAGTGTGCGAGGGAATTTCTTCTAATCACATCCCTCCACATAAAATACTCAGCAACCCCACATGGCTTGAGTTGATTGGGCAGTTTATATTAGCCTCAAGAGAGATATCTGCAATGCAGTATGAGAGCTATATATGCAGCCATTCAAACAATCTGAATTTAAAATGGCATCATCCGCAACTTCTCTACTCAAGTCATCCTCACTTGTTAACAAGTCTGAATGGCTTAAAGGCCAGAATCTTCGATACCCTTCTGTTTCGGTTGTCAGGTGCAACCCTGGTGCTGCTGCTCCTTCTGCACTCACCGTCCGTGCTGGCGCTTATGATGATGAGCTCATCAAAACCGCGGTATGTTTTTTCATTGTCTTTCTTTGGACTGAATTTCATGGATATATCTATATGTTGAATCAGTGTTGAAAATATGTTTCTAGTCATTATAGTAAAAACTATTAGGTTATCAACTCTCTTATGTAACTCCCACAATTCAAACTCGAGACCTGATCAAAGGAGTTCCGATATCATGTTAAGCTAATCCTCTGAAACTTAAGGTGTGAGTAGGACTTAGTATAAGTTTCATGCCTATATGTTACCATGTTAGTAAGAACAAAAAAATCTCTTAGATACTAGCTACAGAGTTTATTATGAGAACCCAAAGAACGACGACCTTATGAACAATTGTACAGAAAAACATGTCTTCGTCAATTTCAATTTTAAATCATAATTAAAGAGTAAAAAATATTCGTTAATATTCAAATTTTTTTCTTCTTTGGGTACAAGTAGAAAACTGTGGCATCTCCGGGCAGAGGAATCTTGGCCATGGATGAGTCAAATGCTACTTGTGGCAAGCGTTTGGCTTCAGTTGGCCTAGAGAACACTGAAGCTAACCGTCAGGCTTACCGGACACTGCTTCTCACTCCCCCTGGTCTTGGGAACTACATCTCTGGAGCTATCCTCTTTGAGGAGACACTTTACCAATCAACAGTTGAAGGAAAGAAGATAGTTGATGTTCTTATTGATCAGGGAATTGTTCCCGGGATCAAAGTTGACAAGGTAACTAAAGCTAGCAATATATTATGTGATCCACTCAGACTTCTTACTTAAAGCAATGTAAACTTGGTATGTTGTGCTTGATGGCCTAATGGGTGTGCATGACAGGGTTTAGTACCACTTGCTGGCTCGAATGAAGAGTCGTGGTGTCAAGGTCTTGATGGCCTTGCTTCTCGCTCGGCAGCTTACTACCAACAGGGTGCCCGTTTTGCCAAATGGTACAAATCCTATACTTCTCTTCTTGATGGTATATATAATTGTTGATTTCATTCCTTCACATATCATAAATTACCTTCATTTTACATGATTTTTTAGGCGCACTGTAGTTAGCCTGACCAATGGTCCTTCTGAACTTGCTGTGAAAGAAGCAGCATGGGGTCTTGCTCGCTATGCGGCCATTTCTCAGGTCATCTTTTATATAAAGCTAAATGGGGCAACCTTTTGTTTACTACAATGACAGTGCATCTGAAGTTAATCTGCCTATCTGAAATTGCAGGACAACGGGTTGGTCCCTATTGTGGAACCTGAAATCGTGCTTGATGGCGAGCATGGAATTGACAGGGCTTTTGAAATTGGGCAGAAGGTGTGGGCTGAGGTCTTTTTCTACCTTGCCCAGAACAATGTTTTGTTCGAAGGTATTCTCCTCAAGCCAAGCATGGTTACTCCCGGATCAGGGTGCACGGAAAAGGCTACCCCCGAGAAGGTCGCTGATTACACCCTCAAGCTTCTCAACCGAACAGTTCCCCCTGCTGTCCCTGGAATCATGGCATGTATCCTAAAACCTCAACACACACACACACACACACACACATTGTATGACTAAGGTCTAGATTGATATATATGTTTCTTTATCAACAGTTTATGTCTGGCGGACTATCCGACTCGGAGGCTACCTTGAACTTAAACGCAATGAACCAATCTCCCAACCCTTGGCACGTTTCATTCTCTTACGCAAGAGCTCTTCAGAACAATTTCTTAAAGACATGGGGAGGAAGACCCGAGAACATAAAAGCTGCTCATGATGCTTTGCTTCTTCGTGCAAGTGCAAACTCTGCTGCTCAGCTAGGGAAGTACACTGCAGAGGGAGCATCCCAGGAGGCCAAGAAAGGAGTGGTTGCCGAGAAGGTATAGATTTAGATGATTGAAATGTAGCACTTTGCCACAACATATTACATTACGCTATAGCCATTAGAGCTACTTGTGTAAACATATGCTGCAATTTTATCATTTTACTAATATGTTTTTGAAAAAGACCTACACCTATTAAACACCATAATTTTGATTTATACATCAATTTTTTCGTTGGCACCCTCAGCATGTCAATTCGATGGCTGCAATATTTGCCAGTTGGGACAGGTTTTCACATAATATAAATTAGTCGTCAAATTAAAATAGAAAGAATGCAATCAACCACGCCATGTTCTACAAGAAAAGCTTTAATTAAGCCTAAAGTACTCGGTCTATAAGATTGCTCAATAACATCATATAGTGCCAACTGCTAAAGGAGTTGACGTGTAACGTAATATTTTAATCACATTGCATAATCTTTCATACAACTTGACCATTTGACCATTTTTATACTCGAGCAAACAGTCACAGAGCTTTAATAGATAATACTAAAACCCTGTCACAGAGCTTTAATAGTTTCTTACTGAACATGCACCAACCATGCATAACTTTACAACTTATGTTTCGTAGATGTGTTTATTTAACTGTAAACTTATACGGGCCGTCATCTTCAAGGATTACGAACTATACATCTCTTGGAAACTGACATGAGCTCCCTTCATTTGAAGTGTTTAAATGGCACTTTTGCCTTTATCTTGGCACTGAGACAGCCACAAGTCCATCTGTTCTATAATCTGTTGTCTGACCTTGTGTACGGCATCAGGCACACTGCAGTTCTTAGCATTCCCTGCATAAGAATCAAATAATGTCAAAAAATTACCAGTGAAAAGAAGGTTCTGGTCCTCCAGCTTCACAAAGAGGTTTAAGGAAACAAGCCATCAACAAACACCATAAAATGTGTGCCAACAACTATAGCTATTAATGAAAATGACAATTCGAACACAAACTTTAAGCATAACTTTTCCACTCAGTTTGCACTCAGCCAGTAAAAGTAAAACTGTTATCCTCAGCTCCTCATTTCAACTTAAAATGGGTAGGTTAAGAAATTTATGATACATAACAGGCCCATCTATGTGCCTTATGATGACAATTTTCACATTGATATTATAGGTATATTATTTACTACAATAAACAATGCAAATTATTTATTAGAAAGAAATATTCAAGTGACAGACTGACAGGACAACTAGAAAGAGCAGTGAATCTGTAATCGGACAGAGCATGTACCTTCAAGTTGTAAAGGGGATTGCGGGCACCCTCTCATGTCAGTTCCATGGCCGCAATTTTGGCAAGTGATGATATAGGAAGGCACTAAAAGATTTAAAAGTAAGATTGGATCCATGTGAAAATATGATATTTATGAAGAAAAAAAACATGTAACATTCTCCTGAGCAAATATCATATGAACATATTATTCGTAGCAGAAACTAGATTTCTTGATATGTAAACATATCACTTCGCACTTCGCAGTGTATGTGTGTGTGTGGGCGCGCGCGCGCACAAGGGGGAGGGGCCCTCCCAGAGTACTCCAAAGTCCAAAATACATGTACAAAAAAATAGGAACAGTTTATAGCAAAATTTGAACCCAGCCCATTACGAGTAAAATTATTTCTTAGACCAACTGACAGGGAGCATTAGTCAAGATAGTAATAAGTTTTCATATTTTATTATCAAATACTGTCAGCAGATCCAGTATGGAGAGGATTATGCCCCTAAAGCAAGTTATAAATTTGAATATGTTAGACAGAAGCAAAAGGGCATGATACATCTTTTTTTCGTATTAAAGGGGCATGCATACTTAAGCCTGTTTTAATACAAAGTTGATGATCCTTAGAATGAGATTGACAAGCCTGTACAGGTGGAATCCCAGGAACTGAATTTTTAACGTCATATATACCAACCTGAAGTAGTTCATGGCTAATCTTGGAATTAAATATTTGTCTGTGTTTTATCAACTGAAATTATAAAACATTTAATCCAAGTAATTGGTAACTCACTATCTGGAGATGAAGTCTGCTTGGACGCATGCCTCCAAGGATCTTGAGATCCATTAGTAAAGACTATTTTTGTACCTGTAAGTGACATCCCATAAGAGTGCGATGTAGAAATAATAGTGAAACTCCAACATAGTAATAACACACAGAAGCAGATTTAATGTTATCTGGAAAGGGCTAAGGAGGGCCTTAAAAATTTGAGAAGTACGAAATCGGCTCGAAGGGCCATTTGTTAAAAGAAATCACATGGAGGGATGACTCGAAATATAGGCCATCTGAGCTCTCATAATTTGCAGAGAGTTTAATAAGTATAAAAGATTGAGTGTAAAAATATATCTATTCTTTTCTTTTAAAAAAAGATTATTCTTATCATCCCAATATTGTTCAAATATAGTAAGAAAATATATAAATATACAGACTGATGTCTTATGTCACTACACTTTGCATATGACAGTACAACTGTACAAGTGAAAAACCTCTGACCTTCTGGAAATACAAACAAAATCTGAAATTACTGTAGCCGGTGAAAATGGGATAAATAAAAATATGTTCGTGTATATTTTGAATTCTAGTAAAATTATGAGAAAAAAGTAGCCATGAAGTCATAGACGCCTAAGAAAGCAAAGAAGAAACATATATTAGTTCTCATTCAGACAATGGATATAATTCCATTTCTGGATCAGAATGACCCTATACGAGAACCAAATCCCATATTTATAAAAGTTTAAAAATATCCTCATTTAACTACCAATTACTTGGTTTCAGTTGCATTAGCCAAATTCAACTGTACAGAGTATCATTGTAATTCAAAATTCACGTTTCCGGGTTTTTCATGATGGTCCGGAATTTTTTCCCAGAAGTAGAAAAAAAGTTCAATTTAGTTTATCTTTTTACAAGTTTTACAAGAGTTGTTCCAGTATACGGTACGTGAACGTCATCTCCCATAAATCGGGATATGCAGGCGATTCAAAGACCCCATTTAGTTACTTTTATAGTTTTAAACCATTATAGGATGTCATGGTGTCGCCTTATAAACAATTGGTTTTACTTTCTCTTTTTCCTTTTTTTTGTTGCTAAATTGATCTCTTATTGTTCCTTCTGCATGTTCAAAATTTTCATAGAGTTGTCTTCAATCTCAAGTTATCGGCCTTAGATCTTCATTTCTAAATCGGGATCTTTCAGGGTTATTATATGCTTTTTTTAAGATTTTTGGGTCTCCAGATTTGGTCAATCGGTCGCGTTCCACGGTGAACAGGACAAGCTGGAATTGCAATCTGGGACGACTGACGAGGAATCAGTAACCTGGTTTCATGGGCCTTGGCATGACTCACAAATCGTTTAAATGGACTAGCATGGTGAATATAAATGGCAAATATAACTTCCTTCGAAAAATGGCAATTATAATAAGTATAAAAAGCATGTACTCTTGTGAACATATATTTGAAAATTTTGATTCCTACTATCGACTGGCATTTGGCATATATACTCAACTAAAAGCAATCAAACAAAATCTTCTAAAAGAACATATAGGTAGTTCAGATAACTACAAAACAGATGATATTCGTACCAGCAATTTTTGTTCCTCCATAGTACAAATTTGTTGCATCCACCTTAGGGTATATCCCCTCTCCAAATACATTTTTGCAAAGATCCAAATGGTATCTGTCAGAGTGAATCAAACAATTTGTCATATAATATACAGCCTTCCTGGATGAGAATCCAGATTATGTAGCAACTAAAACCAAAAGATGATATTAACTCGAGCATTGTGGCAAAGGTCTATTATCATGTGACTTGATAATATACACATACTTTGTATCAACCTTTGAAGAGCGTATACTGTCATTTGCAGGGGCAATCTGGAAATACGCAACTTCAGTACAAACTTGGAACCACCACAACCGATCATCATTGCTAGTATCTTTCAGATATTTCTGGTTGTAAGTTTGAGTGCCAACACCGAAACTCTTAACATAGTACTCTTTCACATACTTAGCATATGCACTCTGAGTAGAAAACGTAAAATAATTATTTAGTATTACAAACCGAATATCGGCTGCTTGCTTCAGCATGCATCACATATATTTCCAGGGGGAAATGAAAAAGAGAGAGAGAACTATAAAACTATTCCCAAATAATATCATTTCACAAACATGCCATAGAACACGTAACTGAGAAACAGCAGTTATTCAGGAGACCCTTTTTCTTAAAAATTACAAGAAAGTACGAGTGATTAAAATTATGCATATGGCATACATTTAATATCTAGGTAGCTGCTCGGAATAAAGTTCGGCAACTTAGCCAGGAAATGGATAATGCCCGATATTATCATAATTTATTTGCTAAGATTTTAGCCTGTCCAAAATCTTGGGAAGATCAGAATATGTAAGACTGTAAACCCATGCCAAAAGTTTTTAAAGCAATTACCCCCAAGTGTCCCACACGGATAAGTGTGTCCAAGTGCCGGACTTGGCAATATTTATAATATGTTTCATATTTTTGGCCTAATGCAAGTGTTCGAATGTTCAGTGTCAGCATGGGTATTTGAGGCACAATGAAGAGTTGGGGTAACAGAGAGCAAATAAGAACCACAAACAGTAAGAGTTGACAATCAAATCACTCTTACGCATAAACACTCTGCTAAACTTTCAAGATTCTTGTAAATTGTCATATATCTGGCAAGAACAAGGGCTTACCACTAAATCCTCTCCAGCTTTCTTTGCTTCAATTAGGGGGGAGCATAGTTTATCTGGATTTCCGTATTGAAACTGCAATATACCACTACATAGTCATGGCTAATATTCACCATATCTGTAAAATATTGAATCAATAAAACATGCAAACTCACCGCAATGGCTGCAGCATCAGCTAGAAAATACAAAAAATCACCATCAATCTTTAACTGCAAAAACAGAGAAACTTAAATGCAATTTCAGTTGTGAAAAAGGAAATGTATATGCATAAACAAAACTGAAATGACATTATATCATTTCTTGGTAACTCGGGTTGCATTTCTCTAGTAAGGGGTACATATTTGTTTTAACTACATTCCATAAACTGGGTAAATTTAAAATAAGCTGCGTTCACAAGGATGGAAAGTAATGGGATAAATATGTAGTGAAATATAAACATTTAGGGACATGTATGCACAAATAAACGGTCCTTCTTCATTACTTTTCGCAAGGTTGAAGTAAGGTTTGTTTCTTTCTTTTCAAAATTAATGGCCAGTCCCTATCTTACCATAAAATGTTTGTACCCCTTGTCATATTCTACACTCTCTATTCTGCATTCTTACCTAGGGCTGTCAAACGGATATTTCGGATACGGATCTGCCTATATCCGTATCCGGATCCGGAAATATTTAAAGAATAATATCCGAATCCGGACCCGACGGATACTATCCGGATACAGATAATATCCGAATTCGATTTTCAATCAGATTTTTTTATTTTAATATTAAATTTTTTTTTAATAAAAAATTATAATAAAAATTAAAATTTTATTTTTAAAAATTAAAATAAGAGTTAAAGTGATTTAATCCTATTTTAATTTATTCAAAAATTAATTTTTATTTATCTTTTCAATATATTTGTTATATTTAAATTGTTGAACTCGATTAATTTTTTTATATATGTCAATACTATTTTTACAATTATATAACATTTGTATTAATATAATATTTAATTATATATATGTGTGTGTGAGTGTGTATTTATATACACATACACATACTATAAATTCAATATAATAAATTTTAAATAATATAAATATTTAAATATAATATATTTATTCGGACTCAGATATTATCGGATACGAATATGCCTAAATCTGTATCCGTATCCGCAATCATCGGATTCGAATACAGATAATATCCGTTTTGTTCGGATACGGATAATATCCGTTTTATTTCGGATACGAATGCGGTTTTTTCGGAAGAATATCGGATTTTTCGAATTTTTTTGACAGCCCTAACCACTCTCAAGTTCTCTTCATAAGTTTCATGGCATTCCATCCAAATGAACACAACCTACAGTGAGAAGCTGTATGGCAGTTCTCTAGCCGGTAGCCACTTTCTTCCTTCCAAATTAAAATCCAGATATCGTGTAATGGATTACCTTGTTATATTTACGGGCAAAGGAACTGACTAATGTCCACATAATACAAGACATCATTTTCAGATATTGGAACCATGTCAACACATTATCAACATATCAAAGCCTTTCCGTTCAACTAAATTATATGGTAAGGGCTCTAAGCATCTATATTCAAGCCATGTTGAATACAAAAAAGTCGGCTCACATATTTTGATTTGTGAAGTCCATTAAGAAACCGTAAGCCTTAGACTACATGTTTTTATATAACCATTATACATGTCAAAAACCATACTTCCGATATATACTCTAACAGAAGTTAATTTTTCATAGAGCAGCAAGAACAGAGATCCTTGTATATAGAACCCAAATAAAGACACAAGCACCAAAAAGTAATAAATTTAGTAAATTGCAGCCTGGTGATCATTACATTTTACGACGTGGTACACTATATATAAATTACAACTTTGCCATAATTTGCCAGTTCTACATATTACTCAACATCTATCGAATATTAGAGATACCTGAAAATATACATGTACAATGATGTACTCACACACTTGATGAGGCTATAACAAGAACAATCATACAAGCTGACCTATAATTAGAAGATTCATACCTCAGCAGCACCAAACAATTTCTTCAAAGAATTTCCATCTGATGCAAGCCTTTTGTCAACAAGGGTCGTGATTTCTTGTAGCACAGATTTACACTCTGAGCCTGCAGACTCACCAATCTGCACCAAGAACATTTAGGACTGACGTCTTGCCAAATAACAAAGTGGATGCAGTTGCAAATTTTAAACACAATCATGAGATACTTTTCCAAGAAATCAGGCTTCTAACAACTATCTATTTGAGGATAATCAAAAAAAAACTTTTACACCCAAATGGCACCCAATCCCTCTCTTATCAACCAGGGTTTAAAGTTTTTCAGAAATCGCCATCTAGACTCCCTCCCTCGCTCTCTCCCTCCCTCCCTCCCTCGCTCTCTCCCTCCCTCCCTCCCTCCCTCTCTCTCTCTCTCTCTGCCAGACACACACACACAGGGACACATTCCTAGAGGCTTCTAAATCTGGTTAAAGATGTCTAATAACAATTAATCTAAAGGGAATAGACTAACTTCAATTAGTAATAGAATTCACAATTTATGTATTTAAGCTACTGGCAGACAAAATGCATTGAACTCCCGTTTCTGTCCAGAAGTGTATCATAGATTCACAGTAGTTGAAAGAACATACACGAATTTTAAAAAAGACTGAACCTTCAGCTGGGAGAATTCTGAAGTCTAGGAATTCTTAAATCTAACAATTACCTTTCTAAACACACTTCTTTTTTTATCGATAGTGAGGTAGCTAAAGGAACTTAGTACACCCTTCTATTTTTTTCTTGCTGATTTATCATTTAGCGGAAGGGCTGCCCTGGAGGCTGTGCAAAGTTGTTCTTTTCTATACTGCTACACACTTTCCGCGCACATTAGATATATATTCTATTTCTCACATTTTTTAGTAGAAATCTAATGAGATTGCTTGCACCACTAAAGTCGTTGGAGGAGATTTAGGGCCCATCAAGGTTTTCTACAGGTGCAACTTTAAGTAATACCTTGTAAAATGACCCCTAGATGCCTAATCACTAAAAAAATATATACAATGTTTATTCCACCTGCTGATCAAAGCCGGTGAAGTTATAAACAGCAAGAACAACTCCAGAACTTGAAAGACTTCCACATGTCAGGTGAGGAAACTTCAGACGAAACCACGCGCTAAGAGCTCCAGAGTATGAAGTACCAAATACAAACCAAGGATTCTCAATGCCTGACTTATTAAGCTTCGCATTTAAAGTTTCCTGCAAAACAAGGCAAAAAAGAATTTTCAGGGAAAAAAGAAAAAGTTGTCCATGCAACATATAATGAAATCATTAAAAGGTTGCACCCTGTTGAACATATCTACTTTTTTGTATAATAAAGCACAATGATAACAGTCAAGTTCTAGTAACGAAAGTGAATCTCAATTTGTCCAAATGTCTACCTATGTGCATGCATCTGTCACTAATTTACTATGCTTAAATTATCTAATACTATTTGCATATTACTAAATAATGTTATATGCTAGTTTCTCAATGACTTCATCGTGACTAAACACGTTTTAATATTATTGTGCATAATATATTTATTGCCTATTGCTAACTAGTACTAATAATAAGATACATATAAATTCATAATTAATATTTCCACTATAAGTGCAAAACACCATGGACACCAAGGTCCTCTACTGTCATATAAAGCATACTTTTCTCAGATATCGAATTCAAAATCTACATAAGGAAACAGTACACTTGAGTAGTGATATTAATTACCAAAAAGTAAAGTATCCTTACACTTGGTCTATTGATTACGCTCACAACAGTATCACGAAATATATATGGCTAGTTGGCTACTGACAATACAAATTGCACGAAAAGAAAGATAAGAAGTAATCCTAATTAAATATGCTACACAGTGAAACATACTACCCTAGAATTACTCACAGAGTATCATTTTATAGAAATCAATGTAATGATTAACCAATTTACCATACCTTCTTTAGGTGGGTAATGGTCAATTACAGATCACTGAGGCTTAAATCCTCAACGGATCAACCTCCTACTTTCAAGAGGAGAGGGTTATCTGATAGAATTAAGTTACTATACTTGTTGTAAATTAATAAATATATCAGTGATTTATTTAACAAATATATCGATGATTTATTTAAGAAATGTATTTCAATAATAATTTACTTTATTTATCTAAGAGATCCCTTTATCTAATATGCTAACAAATACTTATATTTAAAAAGGTGATTTATATAGATAGGTACAAAACTACAAATCCAGTAAGCAAAAGCAATTATGTCAGCGAATCATTCCACTGAAAGAACAACTTGCCTGATAATATTGACGAAAAACGGCCAAGTCAAAAAGTGCTTGGTTTGATGAAAGATATTTTAAATTCTCTGTCGTAAAATATTTGAATGGGGAACTCTCCCCATAGTAGCGATGCTCAAGAGAAACCACAGCAGCTCCAAATTTCTTCGCCAAAACCTATTTAAAAGAAAGGAAATGAGACATAGTCAACTAATGACAATAGGACATGACCTAGTAGGAGTGCACACTGGACTAAGTCTGGGTAAAGCTGCGCCAATCAACAGTATTATAAGGTTTACAAAAGAAAATACTGGGAGTAAAGCCTAAAAGACTCCTTAAGACGATAAGAATATCATATCACAGAAAGAATGAATAATAATACTGGGAGTTAACTAAAGGGGGGGGGGATATAATAGTTGTGACAATATGATTATCTGCAATATCATGATTCGTGAACCATCATGTGCTAACTTTTTAAAAGGATGTAGTGGGACTTACACCAATATAATCATTTACTATTCCACGGCATTCAGCTTCGCCACAAATTTGTAAAAAAATTGGTCCATCTGGAATCCTGAAGTTGTCAGTATATTCATAATACCTCTGCCCAAATTTACGATGATCCTGTCGATACAAGAAGGCAAATGCAAGTATTACCAACGGCAACTACTTAAATCTATTCTAATATAACACTGAATTTATTATTCCCTTTTTATTCAACCTTTTTTATGGAACATTCGCATTCAATACAGATACTGTAACCAAAAAAATTCTCAAACGCATTCCTTATAATCTATAAAACTTCTATTAATGTGGTCTCCACTAAGCAATATATCTCTCATCTTTAATCTGCTATTTCAAATATTAGTTATCATTCTGCAAGCTATATACTGAATTTACTTATTAACCTAAAACCAAAGAAAAATTTCAATTTCCAATTATATTGTATTATATCTCATCTTTACTCTTTATCGTATTCTATATCATTCTGCAAGCAATTTACTGACTTCATTCACTTATTAACTTAATACCAAAGAACCATTGCACAATTTACTAAGCACTGCCACAAATTGAACATCTAAAACTGAATCCTTATAACCACAACTTAGTGATGCAAACACAATGTTCCTTTAGTAAGTATAAATGTATAACAGATACATAAGAATATATACACCACTACACCAGAATCTCGATATAAATATATAATATTAATCTCAATAAATGAATAAAATTCTTCATTTCCGAGATTATTCATTTATTGAGGTTTAACAGTAAATATCACTATAAAATAGTAAAGATATACTTATCTAGACAGGGAGAGGGGAGAGAAGATAGTGAATTGAAGTCATGGAGAGTAGAGGGAGATTGAGGGGGAAGGAGAGAGAGGGGGGAGGGAGGGAGAGAGAGAGAGGGAGAGAGAGAGAGAGAGAGAGAGAGAGAGAGAGAGAGAGAGAGAGAGAGAGAGAGAGAGAGAGAGAGAGAGAGAGAGAGAGAGAGAGAGAGAGAGAGAGAGAGAGAGAGAGAGAGAGAGAGAGAGAGATGCATACATAGGGAGAGAAGTGATCAAGAGACTGATTGAACCAGAGAGGCGTAGAAGTAAGATAATTGCTGTTGCTGATCAAACGGTCCGTCAATCGTGAAGTTGAAATTCCAGTAGCGATACTTGTTAAGAACGACGAAGCAACTAGAAATAACAATACTGAACTCATATATGCTTTCAGCTTCATCCTTCATCACAGCTAATAGTTATATGTACATATAATTAGTTCAGACAATCAACTCCAGAAACAGAACTGTGTGTGTGTGTATTTAATATTTATGTATGTTAAGTCAGATGGTTGTGACTTGTGAGTTGTGATTGATCATGTTCTGTCTAACTAGTTTGCTTAGCTTGGTAATAAAGTATGGGTGGGTGGCTTTGGGCTTTTTCATTTCATTTTAAACCCATGATCCGATCTTTTGTTGGGTTGTTGGCCCAGGCCCAAGGTCAATACTTTAACTAAAAAGTACATTATATTTTTTTATTACGTCATTAAACTTTGAAAAATAGGGTGTAAAAGCATACGTAAGAAAGAAAGTGGAGAAAATTATAAAAACTAAGAATGAATTAATATTTATTTATTTATTTCGATTATGTACATTAATTAATTAATTTTACGTGCACATATTATATCGAGGAAATTATAGCCTCTTTTCTCTTTATTTTTCTATAATCTGGGGTGGATAATTAATATTGCGATTGAAAACTCCACGTGCAGTTTTGGTCTCCTTTTAGGTCCAAATCAAACCCAACCTTCTTCTGTTTAGAATCAGTTCATAAATCTCTCTGTTTCGATCTCTCTCCTCGAAACAGAGAGATTTATGAATAATTGTTCTGACCTGTTAACATTGATTTCTCCTGGTAATTTTAAGCTTAATACCAGCTTCATTTTATTTTTAGTTTGTAATCTAACAAATTTCATGACATTTGTAATTAATTTGTAATCAGAAAGTGCCATTTTTTCAAGACATAATTCATGCATGCAAACAAAGATTGTACATAAATTAATTTGGACTTGATAAACGTTAATTCTTGATTTATTTTTGTTAGTTTCAATATAATGATTGAGGTCGCCCTGTATAATGCAGATAAGATATAAGTTGTTGTAGCATTGAAGCTTCCATGGCTGTTAGAATGGGAGCATTTGGAGATGTGGCAATGGAAAGGGGCAAGGAGGAAAAGTTTTTTGTATCGGTTAGGTTGCGGCCTTTAAATCACAAGGAGATTGCAACAAATGATGTGTCGGATTGGGAATGTACTAATGACAATATCATTGTCTGCAAGAATAATAACTTTTTCGTGCAAGACAAATCCTTGCGTCCAACTGCTTATAAATTCGGTATGCAAATCTTTCTGGCTTTAAGTTTGGTTATTCCCATTTAAGTTTGTTCATCACAATGGCTACTAAATGTCTGAGATGGTTGTAATGGAGCTAAAGTCTACCATATACGTTTAATTTAGATTGGGGTAGGCCAGTGGCGTTTCCAGGAATTTGGAAACGGGGGTACAAATTGCACAAATAAACTTAATCAAATTGTCTAATACTGTAATACTTAATTTTCCCCCCCCCCCCCTACGAGTTTTCATTGACTAAAAACGATATGTTATAACATCATTATCAATTTAAGAAGCTAAATCTCTCTAAATAAAACATACTAAACAATCATTAAGCTACTCATCCCCTTACAATTAAGAACACTGGTCTTGACATGCTTCATCGCCGAACATTCTAGGATGGGGTACATAATAAACATATCATACTTTAGTACAAAATTGTTTTTTTTTTAAAAATAATGGAGGGACAATTATCACCCCGCCAAACACTTTACAATCGCCCCTGGGATAGGTGCTTGTTAGAATATAATATAAGATCCAGTTGGGCCTTCCTCTAACACTATAAGGTTTTAGAAGAGCTGGTTACTTAACATAGTATCATCCTTAAGGTTTTAGATGAGTTGGTCACCTAAGAGTGCGCTCTCTTATATATTTTCCCACTCAGATAGAATTTTTGTATTGTCCTAGATGAGTCCTGATAAGCTCTTTGTATGTTTCATATGTCAGTTGTCCACAAATTTACTGAATTAGTCCGTCACCCCTTTTACATAGTATATTTCTGCTTGCGCATGATAATCTTGTCTATGTTTAATTATTCACAGCATTAATTTCTTAGCGGTATATTTTGGTGTCTAGACAGAGTTTTTAGTCCAGACTGCTCCACGAGACAGGTGTACATGGAAGGAGTTAAAGAAGTAGCCCTTTCAGCTGTCAATGGTATTAATTGTAAGTATCCGTTCTTTCTTTTTCTTATCAATTCTGTTCCTCTTGAGTTTGAGCTTAATGATCAATCTGTAATTGTGACATAATGTGTATACTACAGCAAGTATTCTTGCATATGGACAAACGGGCAGCGGAAAGACATACACCATGAGTGGCATTGCGGAGTATGCCATATCAGATATATATGACTACATAGAGAAGGTAACTAATATTTATTAATCATGAAGATGATGTATTACCAGTTAGTGGCTCTTCCTAGTGCATTGATTGTTTATGGATGTGATATTGCTAGCACAAGAATAGAGAATATCTTCTGAAGTTCTCTGCTATGGAGATATACAAGGAATCTGTCAGAGACCTACTGAGCACAGATAGCTCTCCGCTCGGACTTCTTGACGATCCAGAGGTCATTTCATCCCCGGAACATACTGTTATAGATATATTTATCTTGCATGACTATTAAGTGTTGCCTATTTGGACAGAAAGGTACTATTGTTGAGAATCTAACAGAGGCAACTCTGCGGGATTGGGATCATGTAAGGGAGCTTCTTTCTGTCTGTGAAGGTAAGGACACATAGATTTTCTGAAGTTCTGCATATTGTTGTTAAAGCCTGATATGTCATGGTGCATTCTTGCAGCTCAGAGGCAAATAGGAGAGACCTCGCTGAATGGAACAAGCTCTAGGTCTCATCAAATCATTAGACTGGTACTATTATTTATTAGCATAGCATTTCCTTACAAAGTTTACAGTGTTGCGTCTATTGGGATATTGGCTTGTATTTACCTTTATCGACTGATTCCACAGAAAATTGAGAGTTCTGCGCGTGATCTTTCAGGCAATGATAACCCAAGCACTCTTATTTCTGCTGTGGTATGTGCTTCTTATATAGAGAGAAAAACATAGCAGCAATTGTATGACTTTAAGCTTTAAAGTGTATAATATTCTCTTTTTTATTTAAATGTAGGATTTTGTGGATCTTGCCGGAAGTGAGCAGGCATCTCAGTCATTAGCTACAAGGTCAAAGGAAGGCAGCCACATAAATCGAAGTTTGCTTACCCTTGGAGCTGTCATCCGCAAACTAAGGTTTAACTCCTTAAATTTCTATGGTGGTTATGATCCCTAAAAATCAATTTTAGTTACTAAAGAAATTAGTAAATAGGATTGGTACATACATTCAGTGTGGAAAATATCTTCCCTAGGTGTCAGAAAGCCCGAGTTGAAGAAGAATGGATGTGAGCGAGATGATTTCACGATGCTAACGAAGAAATGCAAACATGGATAAACTAAGGAACTCTAGTTGTGAGAGTCGGATTAAATAATATAAATTGAGTTTCAGAGAGAGTTTGAAGTTTGTTAAAAAAGAAGATAGCCACATCCTCCTGTTAGAGTGGTATCCTTGCTACTTCACTAGTCATAACTGTATGTTATTGGGATAGCAGTGATGCTTTAACTCACTAGAGGTTGGCAAATGGTACCACATATCAGTGTAGGTATAGTATAAGGAGGGAGGGCTGTAATTCGAGTTGAGCGGCTCGCGAACCAGTCGAACTCGAACTCGTTTATTATGGATCTGCTCGGCTCGAGAGTGAATACAAGTTGAGTTCGAACAAAAATTTTTACCCGTTTATTTACACGAGCCGGACCGAGTAGACTCGAAACTTGAAAGTCCGGCTCAACTCGAAATCGCCCCGAACTCATTTAAAAAAAACACATATTTTTAATAGCATGTATTGTCAACATATAGCCAAAGCTAGCATAATTTTAATAGTTAAGTACTTTCTTCACTGCTCCACTACTTGCTCCATTTACATTGATCTCATAATCAGTACAATGACACCTTTAGAAAGGCTAAACAAGTAGCTAGTTCCAGTAGCAAGCTATAGTTCTACTAAAGTACTAATATCAAAATTAGCCTCTATTACGAAATGTTAAAGTCCAGGCAAAATAAATATTAGAGCAGAGCATCCAGCCTCCTCCATCCATCAAGACTATCAGCAAAATAAAGCATCCAAGAGAAATCAGACAAGTGCAAAAATTGCAAAATTTAGATTGATTTAAAACAAAATCTTGCAAATAATTAATCATATAAAATATTAGTAATTTCATAATACAAAATTGCAGAATCCAAAATTTAGAGTGGTAAAACTATCTCCCCAGTTTTCAAATCCTTTTTTTCTAAAAAGCATTTAAAAAATAATAAATTGGAGAATAAGAAGTTTAGAAAGTCTCAGATAAATGAAAGAACACTGAATGTTAATAAAATGTACCTGAGATGATTTCTTAAATTTACAGACCCCATGGGTAAAAATAGCGGCTCAAGGATACCATGGCAGCTCACGGGATATCATCTCTCATACTTGTAAAACTATATCTTCAATCTTGTTAAATAAGCTCTAATTTAAAAATGAAGTAGAAAGAGGACGAGGAAAAGAATAGGCATCAGCACAGCAAATAGCTATAGGAAATTTATTCTTTGATTATTTGAAGTTCTGTATACATTTTCCTTCTTCACCTGATCACCTCTGTCCTGAAAGGAAGTAATTATTTACTCAGATTTGTTGCTCATTTGCAGCAAAGGGAGAAATGGTCTTGTTCCCTATAAAAATTCTAAGCTAACCCGCATACTGCAATCCTCTTTGGGGCCCAATGCTAGGACTGCCATCATCTGTACGATGAGCCCTGCACGATGTCACGCTGAACAATCAAGAAATACTCTCTTGTTTGCAAGTCGTGCCAAAGAAGTATCAACCAATGCACAAGTTAATGTGATCATATCAGATAAAGCTTTGGTCAAACACATGCAAAGAGAATTAGCTAGGCTGGAGAGAGAGTTAAATAATCCAAGATCTACTTTTGCCGAGTCAAAATTATCTGCACTTCTTCGAGAGAAAGACCTCAAGATTGAAAAGGTAACCATGAAGTAGTTGTATTACTAATATTCCAAACAAATATTTTAACTATGAAGAACTCTTTTATGACATTTAAATAACTGTGTTATTTTATATGGATAAACTAGAAACATATTATAAAATAAAATTACTACATTGTATATATTAAAGTGATCGCTGCCCTGTGATAGAAAATTATTATAGAATCTTTGGTAAATTTTGACTGTATAACATTTATGTTATAATGCTATCTAGAAGCTGTTAAGCTCCAATGCTCCATCGAACTTAGGTTGCTATTTTTACATCCAAAAGTGTACCAATCGTGGCTAATTTGGTAATTGAAATTAAATTTCGCTGTTGAGGGCTTCCATAGAGTATGTCATTGGATTTACTAGCATGATTTTATATAGCAAAACGTCATCTTGTTTCTATTCTGCTTACATATTCGGGTTTCCTAATTTGTTGTCTGCATTATCGAACTATTTAATGAAACCAGTTTCAGAATTCCTCTTTGATTTTTTTCCGGAAGTTATATATTTTTTACTGTGGTTGTGCAGCTTCACCATCTTTGTTCTCAGCCATGCTTTGTCTGAGAGAGATGTCTCAGGGTTTCTTGCAATGTATTCCTGCACATTTTTCTGGAAAAAAGTTTTATTTTCTAGTTTTCTATATTGCCCCTGTTAAACTAGGCCACATTAGCGGTTTTTAGATATTTTCCAAGCGGAAAAACCCAATTGTTACATCCAAGTGGAGTATTAGACAGTGCACCCTAATTTAACAAGTTGACAACTCATACTCCATTCCACCATTTAGGCCTAATGTTTTTTGAAGTATTTTTCAAAAGTTGTCAGTGTTGTGTTTTGATCATTTGCGCGAAAATTCTAAATCTGCCATTTTTTCTTCAGTTACAACACTAAATTGTTCAAAATAAAGTAGCATATCTTGAGCAAGGGAGCATACTGCATTGTAATGCTCTGTACTTCCCACAAACAAAGATTGCCATTATAAATCACTGCAGGAAATTCAGTTGGATGTAAGATTACATTATCTAGATTACACATCCTCCTGACATTTTTTTGATTGAATCTCAAGACATTACTTTCTAAATTGTATTATTCAGATAAATATATCAGTACATGTATTGGCATGTTTACTTCCAATAACTAATTACATCTCCGGTGTAATTATATTCTATCTATTTGTTTTATATAATGTTGTATAGCTGGAGGAAGAGGTGAAAAATCTGAGACTGCAACGAGATGCTGCTAAAACAGAGGTTCACAATTTGCTAAAGCAGATTAGTGATGAGCGACGTCCGCCATCAAGGGTAAGTATATATGCTTCCAAGTGAAATCTGTATTTATCCTCATATGTTGTCTGTGCTATGTATTATCTGTTTTAACTCCTGCAGGAAGGTTTGAATCAATACCCTCACTTGCGAATTCACAAATCACCGGATAATGAACATATATTACAAGATCACAATAGAACGTGTGCCTCATCTCAGTTTTCTGATGAATGCAGTGCTAGTAGTTTCAGTGAGAGCTACGCCGAATTTTCTAGTATAAATAGGTTTCCGCGTAATGATATATCTGATAGGCTTCAAATCAGTACTTTGCAATTTAGTGAAAGTGAATCATCTCATGATATGGATGAACTTGATAATAGAAGTAATGATACACTTGAGGATGTGCTCAAAGAAGTTACCAACAGCTATTTTTATCCCGGCTGTTTTTTGGAAGATAATACTGAAAGCTCGCCTAATATGACTATCACGGAACTAGATACTGAACTCCAGAATAGGGTTATACCTGTATCCCGGGATTATGGAGTAGTACGGTTCTCACCCTTGTTGAAGGTAAGCAATGATCACAAACTGCCAAAAGGGTTCGTGAAAGATTTTACTGGTAGACCATATGCTAAAGTTTCTGTGCAGAATCATGGTGCCAGTGATTCTGATCCTCCTGCTGGGACCAATGAGATTGAGCATAAAATATGCAAGCAGGGAACATCGACTATTGCAAATATTAGTAGTGATGCAGAAATGAAAATTACGGCTGAGCTTCAGAATGACGACCATGCTTCCATATCTCCGGTCAGTTTTATTTTGTTATTAGATTTTTAGTACTCCAACGTTTCTCATTGCGTGACCATTTTACTTGGAGAAATCTCGTATAATCAATATGCCTAAAGTAAGTTAAAAGGGTGTTTCCCTGTAAATAAGCACTTTAAGAAAAAGTACTTACAATTCCCGAATAAGTAGTTAATTTTCCCAAAACGCTGAACCAAACACACTCTTACGATATAAGTGCTCTTGTCTCCATTCATTGTTGAATATTTGTCTCTTTGCACATTTCTTGTGTTAGGTTTATTAGATACAAAAACTAGACACCACACACAAGCACACAAGAAGATACAAATATATGCAGTTTCATCCATTATCGAGGGGATTCTACAAGTAGAACAAACACAATGAATCTTTGATACTTACTCTCAAGATAATCACTATTAGAATATATAGGGCTGTATAATAACAAAATTTTAATGTGCCTAATACACACTAGGTCAGATACTCAGATCCAAAAAATTAAGATATAATTTCTGATGAATCTTCACCTTCTTTTGATTTTGATCAACCACTTAAGTACATAAATAATCCCACAAAAATATCCTTAGATTAGGTAATCACACTTGGATGTAGGAAACAAAAGACATGAAATGGATTTCCTTACTTCATCAAAAAACATATAATTCTTCTCATAATCAGCATGAGAATGACCCAATCACCCCCTGTAGCTCCACCTCAACTCCCAAATAATCAGATGAAAACCAAAACGAGTCTACGTACTCACTATGATTATGTGATATATCTCTTATAAAGTGTGTCACGTTGTACCCAGAGAACTTGCATCAGAAACAAGAACAGGAATGTTGTAATCACCAAGAAAGAAGTGGATTTCCGTGACTTAACAACTGTATTATCCTATGAACAAGACCCAAAATCTAAATATATAGGCTATAAAATAATCTAAATCTAATGGACTTAATAAACACTGAACCACCCCTAATATCCCTATAACTACAATATCTTGCTTCATAAAGAACATAGTTTTATTGTAAATGAATTTTTCATAGCCCTCTACGATATTCATAATTAAGTGTGCACAAATTTTATCAGATGATTTTTTTATAGATTAAGTGCTTTAGTAAATACTTAAGGATTTACTTTTTCGGATCAGATAAGTACACTTTTTATGTTATTCTTCTACATCAGCCTTTTAGCTTTGTTTAACGACTTTTGTAATCTTATTTTCTGCCAAACATAATAGGCAACTGATACTGAAGCAGAGTCTAATAGATCTTCAAAGAGTGTTAAGGATGTTAGCTTGGATCCAGAGGTAGATGATTGGCCCTTGGAATTCAAGAGACTCCAAAGAGAAATCGTTAAACTTTGGGATGCTTGCAATGTGTCATTACTGCATAGATCACATTTCTTTTTGCTATTTAAAGGTGACCCTGGTGACTGTGTATACATGGAGATAGAGCTTCAGAGGTTGTCATTCCTCAAGGAAAAAATTTCAAATTATAATCAAACTACACGAGATGGTCGTATTCTCACCTTAGCTTCAAGGTAAGCTGATAGTTCAAATAATACATTACACAGCATTGTACATTAAGTTTTTTCTTTTTGCACTCTGCGCCACTGTTATGTCGTTAATTTGTTTGTTGATTACTCAGAACTACATTATACTTGATAAAATTCTGATAACAGTGCAAAATCTCTCGGACGTGAGAGACAAATGCTAAGCTCGCAAATGCGGAAAAAACTATCTGAATTGGAGAGGGAGAGCCTCTTCATTGAATGGGGCATTTCATTAAGTGCTAAAAATAGAAGATTGCAGTTGGCCAACCTCTTATGGTCCGAAACAGAAGATATGGATCATATCGCAGGCAGTGCTGATGTCGTCTGCAAGCTAGTTGGACCTGCTACACGCGAGAAGAATTTCAAGGAGATCATGGGCCTTAACTTTTCCAACTGGGGTTCAAAAAAGAAACGTGGCTTGAGAGACAGCCTGTCATCAATAGTACATTATCAGAAGACATAATTTTTCACAGATGCTCGTAATTAAATAGATCTTGCAATTTCACGTCCTGCAGGTATATCTACGTACTGGCACTACTAACCTTAAAATTCCATGCAACAAAAATTTATTTACAATGCTTCAGCTTTAGCTTTGTGTTTTACATTGCTACTGCTCAGTCATCGAGTGTTCTGTTCAATTTTAGTCCTTGAGTTCTGTTCAATTTTCAATCAATGGCGGCGGGATACGAACAAATTACAAATTCGTCAGCTCTGAACTTGAAATTCATTTGGTCTTCAAATGAGCTGAAATTTTTGATTCATACAAGTATCTATAGGTCTAAAAAGTATTTTTACAACCAATTTTCAGGTAAAGAGTTATATTGAAGAACAAATTTGCTAGGCATAGAAACTGGGATCTCCTAAACTCTTAAGTAGTAGTATTCCAGAAAAAAATCATAGAGTGTTGTGTTATATAGAGACACCAGCCTAATAACCTGTGCGAGGCACGAGAATTCTTTTGTGCATCATGCAATTATAATGTTCTTAGAGTAACTCCAACATTATCCTTATATAAGTTCTTAAGTCAAATTTTGAAGAAATGGACATCAAATTTCTCTCCAACAAACTCCTTATCCCTCTCTATGACATTGGGAGCTTCGAATACTTGAGTGAATACCCCCTCCCCAATTATTATTATATTATATTTTTCTTACCCGTCTATTTAACATAAATGACTTTAATGAGTAAAAAGATAGATAGAGACTGAGTTTAAGGACAATTGAGAAATTGTTTGATTTTGGCTTCTAAATAATTAGAAGCTCGTTTATTTATATCGTTTGTAGTGAAAATGCAAGGAGGTTGTTGGAGTTGCTCTTAGTTGTTTTCTTATTTGTAAATGTTGTACAATGTCTAACATATATCAAATACAAATTTATTGTTTATGAATGTATATTAATTTCATACAAGACATTACCAAATTAAACAGCGCTTCTAATATAGCTCATTAAACAAAATATATATATATATATATTCTTGTTTGTGTTGTATAATTTGTATTTAATGAATGAATATAAACATGGTAGTTAGTGTATGTTTAAAACAAAATGATTAAACATAATCTGTAGAATGCCGTTAGTATGTTTACAAATAAAAAGCTAAAAATTAACATATATGTTAAATACAAAGTTGACCAAAAAATTTGAATTTATTTAAATAAACTATATGTATTGGTCTATATTATTATTGAGTTTATTAATAACTTACAATTAACTTACTCAATTTAAAAAGATAAAAAATGCATAATTGAAGCCAGAATGACTTGCAATCATAATATACAATAATGTAAAATTTACGTTACTGTTAATATAAAATTTGATTTTAATGAAAAAAGATAGTTTTTGAAATTCAACGTATGTATCTTTACAACTCTTTGGACTAAGTCAAATTTCTTCAAGGGGAGGATCTTCTTCAAGAAGTCAAATTAAATTACCTTTGGACTGAGTCAAATTTCTTCAAGAAGTTAACTTTGTATCTTAAAGATAGTTTTTGAAACTGACAGATAACCCATTATATCTTTACAACTCTTTGGCTAAGCGCTTGCTCACTCGAAAACTTTACTACCTGCTCTGGCAACCGGAAGCCCTCAACACGATAGGGACCACCAGGTACGCTCTTACGAGCAGTGCGCCTAAGTCTGACCATCTTCTTGCTTAACTGCCATGGTTAGATTAAAACAAAACATATGAGTATAAAACTCAGCAAGTAACTAAAAAGCAGTTCTACGATATAAAATCCGCAATATACTTTACTGATCTCAGGGCATTCTACTTTATCAATTCTAGGTGGCAGATTTCTATCTTTTAGGTTATGAAGAAAATTTTGGGCTTTCAAGGAACAAGGCTCAAGGCAGGGTGAAAGCCGACATTCATCACAAATCATTAACATGATCACAAATGATCTTTCAAATGGAAAGCGACAATCTTTTCATTATAAGGAATCAATTATATGATCAACATAATCAAAATCAGGGTTCACAAGCTGTAAGCTTCACAATATCACAATCAACTCTTTTCAAAGCAATATAAACCTTTTTCATTTTCAAAGAATCGGTTACTGGGTAGGAAATTTCAATTCCTTTTTAATTAATTATGGAACCCTTGATTGGACTACTTTATCTTTCATTTCATAATAATAATACGGGTGATCAGCCCGTACCGACCTCCATCCGGTTTTTAAGGTACAAATGGCATAATTTCAGCCTTAAACTGGACTAGCCCCGTTAGCCTCTTACTATGACTGGACTATTCCCACTAGCCTCTTACATCCCAATCCAATCCATCAGGAATTCGTTTGGAAAATCTTGAGTTGGAAAAAGGTAGGTTTACTAAATTCATTTTGCCATTACCAAGAATATGAAATCATTCAGACTCTTTCAAATCGAAACTCATTCTTAAGTTCAATTTCAAGAATTCAAAGTTAAGGGAATGAATCAGGAATAAGCAAAGTTCAGTTTTAGGGATCTTGATCATTGATAACATGGTACTCAAGTTAAGGAAATCAAAACCGTTTCAAGGATCAAAAGGGGATAAGGTAAACAACGAATTGAAGCATCATTACAGGGGTTCATAATGGTACTTATAGGGTTTATAACAGTTCATCGTATAACAAGTGAATAGGAAAAAGTTAACCAGGGTTGGATCAATAAGCTTATCAATAACAAGTTCACAAGATCAATGACAGGGAATCTCAAAATCAATAACAGGGGTTCATTACTTTAACAGTTCAATACTCTACTTGGCATGAACAATATCCTCTCTATAACCATTTACGCAAGTATATAGAGTTATTTGCCTGAATTCGCTTTCCTGAAGGTTGAACTACTGCCACCTAGTATACATTTCCCTTTCCTCAACTCTCGTTCCCAGAACGTTCACTCAATACGATAGCTCGATTATGGTTTTGACTCGAACTATACGAGTATAGTTTATACACACATGCACATAGCACATTCTTTTCTCATAGCCTTAATATCTTTATATACTCAATAATCAACTTATACTCGCTTTAATCTCGACTATTCTTCAAATCAAACTAGTATAACTCATACGAGTACACGATTCATTCACAACTAAATCTTTACGACCATAACTATCACTTATAGCTTTTAAAATCAATCAACTTAGTTCCCAATTTCTTTTATTCCTTAATTCGAACCACATACCACAATCAAACAATCAAATCCATGGATATTCACATATACACACCCAATCATTCTTTCGATTATCAAACCAAGTTTTGACTTTTAACTCTTAGGGCCTATTCGGCCTTATTGTGCAAAAATCAATCCAATACTCACTTAATTCACATAAACACATAACTCATTCAAAAACCTTTAAAGAATCATTTTCCTTTCTTTTAATCATCAAAATTTGAACCATAACCATATATATTCAATTAAATTTCTCAAAAATTACACCATGCAACTTTAGTTCTAGCATAATCCAACATTTAAACTAACATCCTTTTCTTTATTAACAAAATTCGAACCAAATCATACATATATGCTTATATGCAATTCAAGTTCATCTCTTAATTAAATCGAACACTCATTTTAATTACAATTTTCGAATTACACATCAAAACATCACTTAGTGACTCAAACCCTAATCAAATTTTCTAATTAAACATGCATGCATTCACTTAGCATCAAACCAATCTCTTTTAGACCTATTTTTCATTCGGCTATAACCATAAATCACAACTCGAGAACCAAACAATGACATGCATCACTAATTTTTCTTTTAAACCAACATGCTATCACATTTCTTACTAATTAAACTTAGTTTACACCAAGATCAAGTCACAAAATCCAATTCCCTTTTTATTAGTACAAAAGCCAAACCAAAACCTCAACATGCAACCCTCAAATTTTGATTTCTCAAGCATCCAATCAATTACACAAGTCCAAATACTTTTAAAACAATCATAAAAATCCTTTTATCAATCAACACACTTAAATTTCAAAAGAAATACAAAACCCTTTTTGAACTTTTCAAGAAATCAAGACATGCAAAGGCTACATACAATTTTTAAAGTGCATAAAGCTCAAAAATCACATTATTTCAACTAGCACATCATTTTCTTAAAATCCCACCGGATTTCCTTGGATCATGGCCGGTGGTGGTCGAACTTAAGAGTGCCCATAACGGGTCTCCTCTTGAGTTTTAAACCACAAAATCACTTTAATATTCTCTTATGATCATATATCAAGAAATCACATTTCCTAGAACACAACCATGGAGATGGAACTATGAAACTTACATAAACACTTACATGCAAGTGGTGTTTGAGTAGTATATCGAAAATGAAGATTAAGGATAATAAAATCTTTGAATTTGGTTGAGTTTTTGTTGTTGCATGTAAGAGAGTGAAGAGAGATGGAGAGAGAGCCGAGAGAGAGAAAGAAGAGTGATCGAGAGAGAGAGAAAGAGAGAAAGAGAGAGAGATGAGTGCCACGGTAAAAGAAGAAAAAGAAAGCGGGAAAAGAAATGAGTTATATATAATAGGGGGCAGAGATAGTTTAGTAATTTACTAATTCCCCTTTTGATTAGATTTCCTTTCTCTTTTTACCCCAATAAAATAAAAATTGAATATTAAATATATCTCTCTCAGAAAGTTGAAAATTATTGCAAATAATAATTTTAAGACGTAGATCTCGAAATTAGCTTTCCAACCATTACTCATAATAAACTTTTGAGCGTACGGTTGATTTTATATGATTTTTACAAGTTTATGCTAAAAATAGCATTTTAATACAGAAAATCATTTTAAAAATACAATGATCATGAAATAAATCCGTCTATCATTTTTAGAAAGTCCCTGGGACTATTTTGAAGATAACAAAACAAATGCCCTACCTTTACCTTACTCTGATAATTTTATAAAAATGTGCAAAGGTTAAATAAACCTTATTTAAATCAATTAATTCCATTAAATCTATAAAAATATACATATCACATAATCATGCATACAGACAAGCAAGCACGTATACTCACACATCACAACTCATGTCTGTTCATAAAATTTTTCTCTTTTTATTAATATATTCTTTACGCGTACCGGGTCACGTTCTGCCTAACGACCCGACGCTCAGCGTTTCAATTACGCTTCACAATTACCTTTACCAACCGACACGTCAGTGGAACACAATACTTTGCTCAAACATTTCATTTCACATAATAACACATATTTCACATTTTAAATTCTTTAATCCCTTTTTAGGACGGGTTCCGTTCTACCTGACGGCCCGACAACACAGCTTAACTCATAAGCTGACTCTTTAAATTAGAACGCTTCTATCTACGCTCCCAGATACTAATATACAATACAAACAATCAATCAACACTTAATCACATAATTTATAATCACGACACATAAATTACGCTTTATTCACTTAATTACGTCGCAAAATTCTCAGTCATTACACAATTGACTTGATACTATAAAGATCTCAAACACTATAATTTATACTAACATAAGACATTAAAAAAATTCACATTATTGGTAAGATATTCTCGCCAATCTTATAATTTAAATTTACCAAACGTAGAATGTGACGATGTTTTTCGGCTGAGTTATGTAGTCAAATTTAGAGTATTTTTTGAACAATGGACTGATTTCAAATTCGAAATAAACTAAAATGTATTGACTCATTATAATTCGAACTTATCTTATAATTCGAACCAATATAGATTATTTATACATAAGAGATTCTATATTTAATATTTTTTAAAAAAATATATATGTACATTTTAATTACTTTTTATAATAAAAAATATGTTAAAAATATATAAGATATATTTTTAAACTAAAAAATGATTAGTAAATAAGATAATAATCAATTTATGTACTATGTCTAATTTATATGTGAGATTCAATTCTTTAAAATTAACCGTACAAGTATTCAAATAACTATCGACAAACGCATTTTACAATCATGATAGTTTATGAACGAATATAAATTGTGGGTACAACAAAAACGCGTCCTAAATATGGGATTTAAAAGAAATATTAAATTTTTAAAAAGAAAATTAATTAAAAAATGAATGTATTCTACAACAAACAGGAGACGACCCGGCATTCCGGCAAGATCTGAGGGAAGAAAAACTGGGGATATTTTGGCAGTGTGGCGTGGCCTAGTTTAAGTAATAAGTATAATAAAGTAGAATACGGGAACAATAAACAACAATAAGAAGAACCTGAGAGCTAATTATCTCTCCGCAGACTAGTATTGAGTATTGACTAGTGTAATTACTTTGTAATTTGAATTTCCTTGTGAATATTTGGGAAAAAAATATTGGGTTAAAAGCCAGAATATTATCTGGTGTAATATTTAGAATATTAATTGGTGGGAGTGTTTATCCAAAATATTCACAAAATATATTTTTGAGAGATGTGTATTTAATTTTTTTTGAAAAATAAAAAAGTATGTATTTCAAGAATACGTACTTTACTTTTATATTTTAATAAATATATTCACATAATATGTGTTCTTTTATTTTTTTAAGGGAACATACATGTACAGAGTACATATTCTTTAATTGTTTAAAATAATTAAATATGAGTATTTTGAACGGAATTGAAAAAGAGGTATAATTTGAACATTCTGTCGTGTAATTATGGGTCAAAATCGATGCGGCAAGCTTATATTCGAAATGTTTACTTTTACATGCTTTTCCCAACCACTTTACAACTTTATCTTGTTACAGTATTAGGTAAGGAATTATATTCTCCTATTTCTTAATTGGATACCTTTATTGATTAAGCAGTGAAGCTGAGGCGCCAAAAGCAAAGAGAGTAGACAAATCATTGGCTCAACCTGTGTTTAAATTTAAATTTTTAAAATTCTTCATTGCTAAACTATTTCAAAGCTAATCCACTTTCTGTTCAACAAGGTGTGCGTCATTGATTTTTTAACTCGGTCATTTTTTCGGAACTAAACATATCCGATGTTTTGAAACAACCGACTGTTGAAATATTTTATATTACAGAGTTATTAGCTAAAAAATATAATCAACTTTTTAAATTTTTACAAAAATATAGTATTACGGAGTTATTAGCTAAATAATACAATCAACTTTTAATTTTTTTGCAATGTAATCAATTAAATTACAAAACCATACATACAAAAAATAGACGTCCTCAAATACACACCAGAATTTTAGTTATAATAAAAAAGTTACGATACCGAATACTTGGTTAAAAACCAAATAACGAAACAATTTCATGCATAACATAACCCAGTAGGCCTCAATGATTCAGCCCATGCGTTGTTAAAACTTAAAAGTTGAAACCCGTACATTGATAGCCCAGTCTTTTTCAAGAAAGTTCATTTCAAACTGTCTTGGAAAAAACAAAATAAATAAATAAACACCAACTCATCTATTAACTCCTCCCTTTTAAGTGAACTGTTCACTAAAGACGCAACACATGGTACTCTCTCTTACTTCCAACTGCCATTTCTCACTCTCTACTATACTACCTCCTCCTCCGGTTACTTCTACTAACCTACGCACCCCTCGGACTATTTATTCGTAAAACTCGAAAATCGGTTCTACTCGATAAATCGAATAAACTGACTCATTAGTTATAAATTAAGTCAGTTCACATTCGATTTACGAGTAGTGTGACATACAATGCCTACCTTACTTCTAATTTTCCTGTTACTATTCTCTCACACATTCTTATCCTACGCCGATTCGGAAATCGAGGCACTCAACTCGTTCAGACTGAGTCTCCACGATCCACTCGGAGTGCTCAACGGGTGGGATCCAACAACTCGGTCAGCTCCGTGTGACTGGCGAGGCGTTACTTGTTTCAACGGCCGAGTCACTGAACTCAGACTGCCTCGTCTTCAACTCAGTGGTCCACTCACTGATAAAATCTCTAACTTGCGCATGCTGCGTAAGTTAAGCCTCCGTTCAAACAGTTTTAACGGTACTATTCCTTCTTCTATCACTAAATGTACTCTGTTAAACTCTGTTTTTCTTCAGTACAACTCGTTTTCCGGTGAAATATCGCCGGAGTTGTCTAACATAACGAACTTGTTGATTTTCAATGTCGCCGGAAATTCTCTCTCCGGCGAGTTTTCCGGCGAGCTTCCGAGGAGTCTCCGTGTGTTTGATGTTTCGTCTAATGCGTTTACTGGTGAAATACCTAAGAGTCTGTCGAATTTGTATAAGGTTCAGCTGATTAATTTGTCGTATAATCGATTTTCGGGATCTATTCCGGCGAGTCTAGGTCAGCTTCAGAAGCTAGAGTATTTGTGGTTAGATTATAATGTTTTAGAAGGTACGATTCCTTCTGCGATTGCGAATTGTAGTTCATTAGTACATTTAAGTGCGGAGGGGAATTCTCTCAGTGGCGTAATTCCAACTGGCATTGGTGTTCTTCCGAAGCTGCAAGTTGTTTCGTTAGCGCATAATAATTTGTCTGGTTCCATTCCGCTTTCGATGTTTTGTAATGTGTCGGTTTATCCTCCAAGTATTAGGAATGTGCAGCTAGGGTTTAATGGATTTACGGATATCATTCAGCCGCAAAATGCTATGTGTTTTAGTGTTTTGCAGGTTTTGGATATTCAGCAGAACGATATAAAGGTTGAGTTGCCTGTGTGGTTAATGAATGTGTCGAGTTTAACAATGTTGGATATTTCGGGGAATTTGTTTTCAGGTGAAGTTCCTGTTGAGATTGGGAATTTGTGGCGATTGGAAGAGTTAAGGATGGCTAATAATTCTTTGAGTGGTTTGGTTCCTGCTGAAATTAAGAAATGTGGAAACTTGCGTGTTCTTGATCTCGAAGGAAACCAACTTATAGGGGAAATTCCTGATTTTTTGAGTGAAGTTGGAAGTTTAAAGATGCTATCACTTGGTGGCAATCACTTTTCAGGCGCTGTTCCTTCTAGTTTAGGCAATCTCACTCAGCTAGAATCTTTGAACTTGAGGGATAATAATCTTAATGGAAGCTTGCCTAAAGAGTTGACTGGTTTCAGCAACTTAACTGTGTTAAATCTCAAAGGAAATAAGTTATCTGGGGTAATCCCATCAGAAATTGGAAATTTACGGATGTTATCAGTTCTTAATTTGAGTAATGCTGGTTTTTCGGGTTCAATACCTTCTAGTATCGGAACTCTTTACAAGTTAACTACTCTTGATTTAAGTGGGCAAGATCTCTCTGGGGAGTTGCCTTTTGATATTGCTGGTTTGCCCAACTTGCAAGTGATTTCGCTTCAGGAAAATAAGTTGTATGGTGATGTCCCTGAAGGATTCAGTAGCTTGTTAGGATTAAGCTACTTGAACCTTTCGTCCAATGCCTTCTCTGGGCACATTCCATCAACTTTTGGGTTTCTTAAATCATTACTTGTTCTTTCCTTGTCCAACAATAACATTTCCGGTTCTGTTCCACCAGAACTTGGAAATTGTTCTGCTCTTCGTACATTAAATCTTGGTTCTAATTTTTTTAGTGGTCAAATTCCTCCTGATCTCTCTCGTCTGTCTTATTTGACTGAGCTAGATTTGGGAAAGAATAATTTGACGGGGGAAATACCAGATGAAATTTCCAGATGTTCTTCCTTGGAATCATTAGCATTGGAATCCAATCACCTTTCTGGTAATATTCCTGACTCGCTCTCCGGTTTATTGAATCTCACATACCTGGATCTCTCAGCAAATAAACTAAGCGGGAAAATTCCCACAAATCTTACTCTCATTCCAAATCTGATGAATCTCAATGTGTCAAGCAATAACCTTGAAGGTGAGATTCCTGCAATGCTTGGTGCTCAATTCAACCAGGCATCATTTTCAGGGAATGGACAATTGTGTGGAAGACCACTGGACAAGAAATGTAAAGGGGAAAGTGGCAGTAATAGAAAGAAGAGGCTGATCCTTTTGATTATCGTGGCTGTTAGCGGGGCTTGCCTCGCGGCATTCTGTTGCTTCTACACTTACAGCCTTCTCAAATGGCGAAAGAGATTGAAAGAAAAGGCAGCTGGAGAGAAAAAGTCTACTCCGACAAGAGCAAGTTCTGGTGGTCGAAGCAGTGGAGATAATGGGGGGCCAAAGCTTGTAATGTTCAATAACAAGATTACTTTGGCAGAAACAGTAGAGGCAACAAGGCATTTTGATGAGGAAAATGTGCTGAGCAGAAACCAATATGGTTTAGTTTTTAAGGCTTGCTATGCTGATGGAATGGTACTCTCAATCCGAAGACTTCCTAATGTATTGCTAGATGATAACATGTTTAGAAAAGAAGCCGAGGCACTTGGCAGAGTGAAGCACCGCAACTTAACAGTTCTTCGTGGCTACTATACAGGGCCGGACCTCAAACTCCTTGTCTATGATTACATGCCAAACGGAAACCTTGCAACACTATTGCAAGAAGCATCTCACCAAGATGGCCATGTCCTTAATTGGCCAATGAGGCACCTCATTGCACTTGGAATTGCTCGTGGCCTTGCATTTCTTCATACAGCAGCCATGGTTCACGGAGACGTGAAGCCCCAAAATGTTTTATTTGATGCAGATTTTGAAGCCCATCTCTCAGATTTTGGCCTAAACAAGTTCACAGTTGCCCCTCCGGTTGAACCTTCCACCTCAACTTCAGTTGGAACTTTAGGTTATGTAGCTCCAGAAGTGATATTAACCGGGGAAACATCGAATGAAACAGATGTTTACAGTTTTGGAATTGTGTTGTTGGAGCTGCTTACAGGTAAAAGACCAGTGATGTTTGGACAAGATGAAGATATCGTAAAATGGGTGAAAAAGCAATTGCAGAGAGGTCAAATTTCAGAGTTACTAGAGCCTGGATTACTCGAGTTAGACCCTGAATCATCAGAATGGGAAGAGTTCTTGCTAGGAGTCAAAGTTGGATTACTATGCACTGTCCCAGATCCCTCAGACCGACCTACAATGGCTGATATCATATTCATGCTCGAAGGATGTCGCGTCGGTGCCGATATTCCATCATCAGCTGATCCAACAAACCATCATTCACCAGCTTAGAATCCTAAGGAAGAACAAACCATTTAAGTTTCTTTCACATTTCATTTTAGGAACTATTTCTTTTACATTTTTATTTGTTCAACATTGTAGTATCTAGTATTAGCTCTATTAAATTAGAGATTCGATTTCAATTTTTCATATAGTTTATTATTCCAATTGCCAGGTTTGTTTCTTGTTGTGAAAAAATTGTAGTAATATACTATTATGTGTTTGCATGCATACGGTCTATGTTATAGAAATCAACCGATATTTCAAAAATTGTCGATAAATTGTTGATAAATTGCTTAAATATTGGCGAAATCATTGATAAATCGGTCAAATATTTGTCAAATCACTTATAAATCATCCTATTTGTCAAAAAATAATCAGATATATTATAAAATTAATAGCTCACCGAGTAATAGTTGCGATTTTCGAAATTTATAAAAACACGATCTTCTTGCAAATTATATGGCCAGGGGAGCCTTGATAGGTTGCAATTCCCGCCAGAAAAAGAAGCTGGGAAACTGTTGCCATCACGTGGGGTTATAACAGGAGTACTTTTTGGTGTTTGTGTCAGAGACTGAAAATATAGCCGTTAATGCGTGTGGGGGAATCTTGATATATTTAACCCAATTTTCTCTCTCACGCCCTTTTAATAGGAAATGATAATTGCACATGGCCCAGTTTGTCATCCACTTAGACCAGAAAGACCCACAGGATCAGCCAAGTGAAGGACATGGGGTGATCCAGATATTAGATTATACAAGATGATTGAGTGAGCTCAATGTCCCACCCCCCTTCAATCAGTATGTCTTTTTGGTTTCATTTACTATAAATTTTGTCATGTTATTTTTGTTTTATTTCTACCACATTTTGTAGCAACATTTCTGACTTGTTATTATGTTTTGTTGTATACATGTAAACAAGCATTATGTTTGGTTTGCTGAATAGTTTATTTTGTGAGAGAACATGTAGATATATGATTTTCAAATATCTGCAAGTGATACGTTTTTTTTAAATAATTTTACACATGCACTTGGAGTGCTGGGTTCTTTTTAGAATTAAGTATTTGTCGTATTGGTACCTTCTTTCTTGGTTTTCCCCAAGTAAATACATTTTTATTTGGCTCACGGTCTTGTATTTCAGTATGGTCCTAACAAACTCAACAGGTGAATTGTGATAATTTTGTTGGTATTGCAAGCGATTCAATGTTCTTGCTTTTTTAGAATGTTCAAACTGTGCTCTATTTCATCTAAACTTTGCACTAATGTTTTTACAGTCTTTATGATAATCTTCCATCTTACCTATTCGATACAAATAACTGTTGCAGTATAGTTTATTATAAAAACCTTTGAATGATTATTGCAGAATATCATACTTACATCTTTAATTTATATATACATGTACTAGAAAAAAAATCAGGTGTAATTTACCAAACATACGTGTGTATCCGATCATAATCTTATAATAAGAACAAAAGATCTTTCTCGATCAATCCATTTGTCCCTCATTCTCCAAGGATCTTTCCCTTTTCAAGTTTGAATTTGTTCATTTGAAATCTTGGTTGTTCTATATTTACTTAGTTTATTTATTATCTTTTTTTTGTTGAATAGTTTTCGTATTTTTTATATCCTTAAGTCTCATACCTAATTTCACCCATTTGTTTAGTTTATACATATTACGAAAATTATTTCAGGTACGATAAACTAAAACAAACGTTTACTCTTGAACATCTCCCAATTATTTATCCCGAGAATTCAAAACCCTTTTCCTAGAAATTCAACCCGAATAATACATAATTGAAATACTTGTCCTCTCTATTTTTAACACAAGCACAAATCGACAAAAAAAGTCATCAGCAGGAAAAATAAAATTGTAAGTGAAATCATATTAGTGCTCAGTATGAATTTATATATCAACTTGGTAGATACCATATGTTTACGTTAATCACAGATCTGCCGCCACAATTATTGACCCGGTGGTAGTATCAGAAATATGCAATCTACGGCTCCAACGTACTCCCTCTATTTTATTGAATTTTATATATTATTTTTTGGTACATATTTCAATACTTCTTTAAAATATAACTTCATAATATTTTTTTAAAATATTTTTTTTCTAAATAAAAGTTTAATATTTAAACTTTTATTTCAAATTTTTTTTTTAAAAAACATTACGAAATTATACTTTCTACCAGGCTAAAAATGCGTGTAAACAGTAGATGTATATAATCTAGAGGGACGGAGGGAGTATTTAATACGACAGGGATACACAGTCACTAAATTACAATATAATGCATATGCAGAAGCAGACTTTTACAATGGCCTCAGACTAAGGTACAGTCCACAGACACACTTATACAAATCAATAATGGTAGATGGTCCGGTACACCATTACTTAACTATAGGCTCGGTGATTGACCATAGGTCGGACAAATGTAATGAACGTTACCTAGGTTTATTTATGAATGTTCAAGATAGAAAATTCCATTTGATTTTTCTTTTTCTCAATTTATGTAAGTTCAAAATTAGTATTTAGGTACCCAAATAAAATAATATTAACTAATAAAATTTATACTTCCATGAGGAAAATTATAGTATTGTTTTGTTAATAATTGTGTCAACTCATTTTATTTTTTAAGTTGATAAATTATTAACTTTCAAATGAATTAAGAGGACGTTAGGAAACTTTTATCTCATTTCAAATAAGCGATATCAAATGATAGGATTTGATTTGAATTGTCATTTTAAATTATCATGTTTATACTAATATTTGAATGTTCTAGATTTCATTTGATATTCAAATATAAATTCTCAAAAAACTTATTTGATCAAATCCAAAATTTCAAATGAAATCCAATTTGTCAAATGAGCCGTAACACTAGTTTAACATGATAAATCAAGAATCCCGGGACCAACGTGATTCCTACGAATATATCCCACAATTTATGATGTTTGATTACAACTTGCAAGTGTTATCTACTTATATCTGGGCTAATAACATGGGCTTTTTATCTTAATGGTTAATTACAACTTACCAGTGTTATCTTCTTATACGTGTTAGTGGACTTTTCACATAATATTGATTTTAAATCAATAACCTTAAACTTTAATTTAAGAAACCTCATGAATCTTCTCGCTCTCATCCACTAAATGGAGGACCATTAAATTTAGACAGATTTCATGTTAGAAACAAGACATATAATTAGTTGCTAATAAACAAAGATCAATGTCAAGGCAAATGACGAACAAAGATCAATGTCCAGTACCAAAATGTACAAAGGGTATTAGTTAGCCGGATGAAGAACATACATGTCAATGAAATCATGATTCTCGCTGATCAACGTGTTAGCATCTCTTCCTACTTCAAGGACGTTTCTCACTAATCAGTTAGCATCTCTTCCTACTTCAACGATGATTCTTACTAATTAACATGTGAGCATCTTTTCTTACTTCAAAGACCTCCAGCTCTGAAGCTAAACTTCTAACGGCAGACAAAATGTGGTCTCCATATTTTATAAGGCTCTTCCATATAGTTTCCAACATATTTATAAACCATACCTGAGCATATAAAGAATGAAGTCCACCTGCATCTCCGATATTCCAGAGCAAACTAATCAATTCTCCATGTTCATCATTCAGGTCACTTGCATTATATTTTACTAAAACAAGTGTTCTTGCTTAAATGATTGTCTACTTTCTCCCCACATAGGTAGCCAATTTAGACAAGTCAGGAATCCAGAACGATAGCTCAGAAGATCCTGTAACAAACATAAGACTTCCAGGAGCCCATTTTATGACAGGAGGCTCAGTCTCACTACTCATCCAACTAGCAGCCTGGATATATGATACGTCAGAGTCTTATTGTCCAGGAAAAGACTTAAAGATAAATCATCATAAATTAGAACAGAAACGTACAAAACATTCTATTCGCAAATGAAAACCATGCTTACATTGAAGAATTAGAACAGAAAAGTTATTATACCCACTTTAAAGTCTACATATTCGTTCATACTACACTACTACTCACTGCATAAGGTTTAAGTACATTGTAGCCAGTAGCATTTGGATATAAACATGACACTAACAAGACACCTTAAATATTACGGTCTGCACTAGATTGAAGGTTCCCTACTCTCATTCTCTGAAAGGTTTTTATTTATATAACTGAAGTAACTGCATAAACTCTAATGGTTTCTAACATTTCTATTAATTTCTCATGTGATATATAATTTACATAACTAGTTATTACAGTTTTTCAGAGAACTGGATACTGGATAGTATTACTAAAGCCACAGTCACTAGTAACATGTTTGAAATTCAAAGTATAACGGCCAATAAAGTATTAAATGGCTGAACCATAAATTAAGAAAACCGGATAATTTGCAAAAACAGAGAAGGTTGGGAGGTTAGGAGAGTGAAAATAATTTGAAAGGAGCAAGTGAATCATACTAAAGTATTAAATGGCTGAACCATAAATTAAGGAAACCGGATAATATGCCAAAACAGAGCGGGTTGGGAGGTTAGGAGAGTGAAAATAATTTGAAAGGAGCAAGTGAATCATACTTCTTTTCCGCTCCGAACACTCCAAGCATAGACACTACCATCACCTGAACCTGCCAATTAGCCACAAAATTAAAGAGTCAAACTAGTATCCAGAAGTTAGCAACTGAGTAAACTCATTTATCCTCTATCCTCCATAACTATACAGCTGGAACAGCTTTCTCAGTAGTCCTAAATTATTCTTGCTTTAAAGGGACAAGTACAATTCCACAATGTTATTTGTGTATAGGGGAACCCACTGCATAATAAAAGTAACTATGATGAGGAACAGAAGCACAAATAAAATGAATATTTATTTTTTTAGGTAAATAGTTTAATCATATGGAAATTAGCATATATATATATATATATTTCTACATTTAATATGTGGGGCTAGTAGTTTTGTAGTAGTCTAGTAGGTAACTATATAAGCCCAATGGTTTACGGGCCTTATTCCATTAGGTTATGTTATAGGGGTTTTCTATTGACTATATAGTTTTAAGCCAATTCATTCATTCACAAGACTTTCAACAAAATTTGAAGAATAAGTGTAGGCGCTATAGATATTTTACACCTACAACGCTATGGTTTCAGTGGAACTAGAGACCTTACTGGCAGTGGGTTCTGTCAGTTGCATATTTTTATTCTCCAAAATTAATTATAAAATTATTCAGTAGTTATCCACATGGTCATTTCATAGCTTTCTCATTATGGAATTAGTAAAATACGGATAATGTCAAGTGTCACATCTTCAGCTCAGATAAAATGTACGAGAGAAATTACCACAATAATGTCCAAACTTGTACATGATAGAAAGTATCCTTACCTGATATAACATACGATCCCTCAGGGCTGAATGATGCATCCAGAGTGGAAGTGCTAGAAACTGGCTTGACATTGAATGTGTTTACCTGATGAAAAAAATTATTAACTAAACTATATCGGGAGCAATCTCTAAGACAAATTATGAGAAACGTGTGAATCCCTTCCTTCCAGAAAAAAAGAATTGATAAGACAACTCACTAGTGCGCCTCGGAAGGAATCAAGTAGATGTATATGCCCATCCATGGTTGTCAAAAGCATATGTTTTCCATCATTGCTAAATTTGACAGCATTTGCATCAGACATATCTCCGCCAACAGAAAATATTTCAAAAGGACCCTTTCATGATTAGATTTGAAAAATTAGCATTATGTTTAAAACTGAATATGCTTTTGTGCAGGTTAACAACCACTGAACTGATATTTTTTCCAGCTACAAACCTTTTCGTAATTACGAACATCAAACATCCTTATGTATCCTCCGAAAGCTATTGCAAAAACAAGTCCTTGGTCATCATAGGCTGTAGCTGGTCTTCCTTGTACTCGTAAAAGACCCTGAAACGCACAAATAAATTGGTAAACAATTCAACAGTGAGCTACCTTTTAAATTAAGATTTAGGTAGTTCATGTCTCACTTGACATTTATCCGCTCTTTGGTCCCAGAGCAACACAGTCCGATCAAGAGAACCTGAGATAAAGTGATCTTTTCGAGAACACAAGCTAAGGGAGACAACTCTAGAAAATTAAAGAAATAAAATGTCAATTTAAATCACAGATGATTACTGTATGTAAATAAATAACTGGTAAATGTAGGGAGAGAACTGTGCCTGTCATGGTGACCTTTAAAGTACCGCAAATACTTGTTGTCATGCAATGAAAGTAGGCGCAGTGACTCTGAATAAAAATGGCATAGTAAGTTATTGTCATTATATATACAATGGTAGAATTTTGTTTTGACATACATAATACAAACATACCGTCCCAACCATTCTTTGAGGAGTATATAACAGTTGTGGGATGAGATGTAAAGCAGACCAGATCAACCCCGTACTTTTTGCTATTTATTGTCTTTAAACATCTGATAAAAAGTGGGTTTTTCTCATCAGTTTACTATTAAGAAGTCCGAAAGAGAAATTTAACCACATACTTCAGATAATGTGAAGATCACAAATATATTACATCATGGACTAGCATATCTGCATATTGTTCCTTTCTTTTCCTCTTTCTCTGATGCATATTCTTATGTAGAAAAACTGTTCGTCACAAAAGAAGCTTTTTTTGAGTCATTACAGTTCATTAACATTAAACAATAGTTTTTAGAAAATAACATCTTGAAAGGTACCCTTGCTTCACTCAATATGTAACATTTTAACCAATCAGACAGCCAATTTAACAGTACTAAAAACTACGACTTTAAGTTTCAGTATGTTACTATCCTACAGACTATAGAAACCATAAATAGAAAAAAGAGCAGAGTGCTACATGCATTAGGCATATATTGGAGTTGAAATACAACTCTACAACACAACAACATTTTCCAATTTGAAACATTTTCTTGTAAAATACATTCACCACATTTGAGGATATGAAAACACATATTAGTTACACAAAAAATTAACAGCTATTCCTATACTAATTTCCAAGAACTACAGAACATGTAGAAACATGGCAAGAGGAGAACAGGAAGATAAGAGTATAGACATCCAAGATCATTCTTCAATAAATACAAAATAAACTGAAAGTGAAAATTTATCGTCTCTTAATTATATAACTTCAAAAATTAAAAGTGAGAGGCGAACGTTGCATTGCTGATATCATATAGACGAATCGATTCATCATCACTAGCAGTCACCAGGAAATTTGATGTTTTATGAAAGTCCAATGAACTAATTCTGCCGTTCTGCCGAGGAAAAAAAGGTCAGTACTCTGATTTTAAAAATATTATCATAAATTAACAAAATAAGAAGCCTGAATAATATCAAATTAATAAATCACAAAGATAATTTAATAACAAATCTTATAGTTTAGAGGGCAGCATTAAACATAGCCTCTAAACAAACAGGTGTTATCACCACAATAATAATGATATATTAGCGTCTACTCAGCAGTAATATAAAGGTGGTGAAGCTCAGATAAGTTAGATATAATCAGTATTGTGTAGCCATACTACAAACTGCTGAATTTATCTATGATTTAGTATTCACAAAAACAATGCTTAATTTTAAATATGATCATAGTAATTTATCAAGAAAAAAAGGAACTCCAGTACATTAAATCATATCGATGTTTGATCATTTCCAAAGCATCTACTAATAATAAAGGAATTTCTAAAATTCACTTAAAACTTAATAACCTTGTGGGGGGGGGGGGGGGGGGTATACCTTACTTTCAGGTATGCAATCAACTACATCTCATTTACATTTCTTATCACTATTTCAAATACAATCCCCCTTGGTTTTAATAATTGAAATGCTGTAGCTTCACAAAGTAGAAAAATAAAATAAATGACCGCCTTCAAAATCTTTTATGCATTTCCTGGTTATTTCAGGTGCACTTGGATTGCAACCTCCAGTCTCCTCATCATCGTATTTTTTAATCAGTTAATTAGCTAGATTTTAAATATTGCTCGTGCACAAAAGAAGCTAAGCTAATATGTTCAACAAAAAATACTGGAAACAAACTAATTAAACTTAAAAATCTCTCCCTCTCCCTCTCCCCCCCTATCCCTCTCTCTCTCCCTCTCTCTCTCTCTCTCTCTCTCTCTCTCTCTCTCTCTCTCTCTCTCTCTCTCTCTCTGTTGAGTGAATAGATATATAGATAAGCATATAATATTAAACTTGTACTCTCCCTCTCTCCCCCCCCCTCTCTCATTCTCTCTCTCTTTCTCTCTCAATCTCCCATTCTCCCTCTCCATCTCTCTCTCTCCCTTTAATCTCGCATTCTCTCTCCCACTCCATCTCCCCCCCCCCTCTCTCTGTGTGTGTGTGTGTGTCGTGTGTTGAGTGAAATCATACATAATAAGCATATAAATTAAAATTTACATCAATCTCTCTGTGTGTGTGTGTGAGTATGTGTTGAGTGTAAACTACATAATTAAGCATATAAATTAAACTTAAAATTTCTCTCTCTCTCTCTGTCTCTCTCTCTCTCTCTCTCTCTCTCTCTCTCTGTGTGTGTGTGTGTGTATTTGTTGAGTAATACATACATAATCACGAAAAGCCATGCCGACTTCCATGCTTTGAAGAATCTCTTCATTGAGTTCAAGAGAAACCTTGTCTTCTCTATCAGATTGTACTCCTCCTATAAACATTAAATAAAACAAACAATTATTCATATATACAGAGCATTTTTATAAATTATCATCTATGAATTAATTAAAAAGCATAAGCAATTGTTGTCGAATCAATACCTGGCATCTTTTAACAGGATTAGAGTTCAACTCAGCAACGAGAGCCAACGACAAAATCTGTTTCTCCCTCCCCCAATTGAACAAAATGGGGGGTTTTATATATGGGGTCTTATACGAACGAGTTGGGTTGGGTTGGGCCGAGAACATATTTGTCTTGTGGACGGGTACACAACAATAAATCTAGGCATTGTAAAATTGTATAATTAAAAACACTTTAGCAAAAATAAATAAATGATTAAAAACGGGGAAAAGAATTTTAAAATTTTCTTTTCGAGTTATGCTCATAATCTTTTTTTGATGAGAGAAAGAAAATTAATCGTAGAGAAAGTTTTATTTACTTTTCTTCAAAAACTTTCTTCCTACAAATGGATAGATTTGTGTTGGACCAGGAGAATACGGCCCAAAAAATTCATAATTAAGATAATTATGGAATATAATATAAAATCCAAGAAGACCCATTTTGTAAGAAATAGCTCATTTGGGACTTGGTATAAATATAAGACAACAACCTAATTTTAAGGGGTTGGCTAATTAAGTAAAGAGATCTTTCTTAAAGATTAGTCTTAGTTATTAATAATAATATTAAGACATATCATTTGGTGCTAGAAGGAGGGGTACTTCACAGATCCAACTAGTCTCTAAACAAATAAACGGGGAGTTCAAGGCACACAGCGAAAGAATGGCTCAATACCTACCACGAACACAAGAACTACTCAAAAAGTTCTCTTCATGGAAGCTCTCGAATGTTGATAGAGAAAAAAACCAGTGGGCGGATTCCCTGGCCAAGTTAGCATCCTCCAATTTACCTGTCAATCTCGATCCGGTATATGTCGACGTCTTAACGGCCTCTGCCATCGATGAATTTTATGTCAACCAGATCCAGGATAGCCCCGACCGGCGAAAGCCATTCCTCGACTATATTATCGACAACAAACTCCCTGACGGGAAAAACGAAGCTCGCTCACTCATGTTTAAGGCAAGAAACTACTGTGTAATCGGTTCGTCGCTGTATCGACGCGCCCTATATGAACCTCTGCTCCGATGTTTGACCTCAGAGGAAGCTCACCAAGCGATGGTCGAAGTACACACAGGCATCTGTGTTGAACACCTTGGGGGAAAGAACCTATCACTTAAGATCATCAAACAAGGACTATATTGGCCCACAATTCGTAAAGATTGTGAGGAATATGTTAGAAAATGCCAAGCATGTCAACTACATGGAAGCATAAGCCATCGACCAACGGCCGAGCTCAACTCGATTCTCGCCCCATGCCCCTTCTTCCAGTGGGGAATAGATATCGTAGGGCTCTTTCCAAAGTCTAAAAATCAATGCCAATATATCGTGGGCGCAGTTGATTATGCGACAAAATGGGTCGAGGCGAAACCCCTTTCCAAGATCAGAGAGAAAGAAATGATTGAGTTTTTCATGGAGTATGTGGTATTTCGATTTGGAATCCCAAGGATTTTAGTTTCAGACAATGGCACGCAATTTATGGGGGCACAATTTGAGAAAGCTTTAGACGAATTAAAAATCCAGCATATTAAGGCTTCGATTACGTATCCACATGTCAATGGCCTTGCAGAAGTGACGAATTGAACCATCCTACAAGGATTAAAGAAAAGAATTGAAAAAATTCCCCGCTGTTGGGTTGATGAGCTCCCAAACGTATTATGGTCCTACAGGACAACTCCCCGAAGCACAACAGGCGAAACTCCTTTCCGCCTCGTGTATGGCGTCGATGCCGTCTTGCCCGTCGAGATAAGCCTAATTTCCCCAAGGGTAGAAGTCTTCGACCCTTCCCTCACGCTTGAGGGCTTGCACTTTCACAATGACTTGCTCGAAGAAACAGGAGAGGAATCTAGACTCCGCATGATCGCGCAGCAAGAAAAGACTGCAAAATACTTCAACAAAAAAGTCAAAAACAAGCGCTTCAAGGTTGGTGACCTCGTCCTTCGAGATTTCGCCGCATCGCAGCCCCCCGTTTCAGAAAATTTAAGCCAACGTGGGAAGGCCCTTACCGAGTGTCGAAGGTTGTCAGCGCAGGAACCTATGAGCTCTCACATCTCGACGGTCAACCAATTAAGAACGTCTGGAACGACATTCACCTCAATAAATTTTATCAGTGATTAGCTTTTATGTGTAATGTTTGAAACCGTAAGGCTACAACTTCCATACAAAAAATCAACCCTTAATGCAATTAGGGTCGTTATGAGATCCCCATCGAGGGACGTTTAATTTATGATAATGAAAGCTTCTAAGTTATTTTACGAAGCAGCATGCTTCACAAAGAAATGGTCCAGATTACGAATAATAAATGGTTCTTCCATATCCAAGTTACTTGTACATTCCATTTAAACACTACACGAACAAACTCAAGGACAGACGAGGTTGTAATGAACTCCAAAAGCACCAAGTAATTAAAAAGTTTCACGCTTATGTTCCTGTCACGAAAAAAATCATGAACCAGCGTAAATTTCTCGGGAAATTACCAACGAAAAAAATGTCAACCTACAAGTGGAACAAACCAATCCCTTAAGGAATTGACCAAACCCTCTCAAATAGATAAATAAACTGGAAATCGGTGAGATTAAAATAAACATCTTAAATGTCTAAGGCCGAAAGACCTCCATAAGCATGTCACACAAAATATCATAAAAGTATAACAACCAAAGTATCATCAACAAGGAACATCGTAATTCAAAGGATAGTAGCAGAAATTTAAAACTTGTACATCGTTCACGGGGCATCCAAGTCTAAAACAATCATTTTAAACTGTCACGTTCCTTCTCAACATCGCGAAGCTTTCCCTCGAGCTCCGATATCTTCCCACTCGTTGACTGCTCAGACAACTCTAATTCCCCAACACGCTTTGACAAGGCAGAATTAGTCTCAGCCAAATCACTGACCCTCCTTTCTAAATCTAAACAACTCGAACCTAGCTTCTTTTTCTCAGTCTTGAGAGCCGACACATCAGCTTCCAACAGGGTTCAGGCTTCACTACCATTATCAGCCTTATACTCTTCCAACACATGCATAAAATCGGATAAAAACTGCAGAAAGAAGCATGGTACATAGATTAAACTAAGAACAAGAATAGATAAACACAAAGAAATTCACACGAATTATATATAAAAAGATCATACCCGACCAACTCTGCTTTTGCATCTATCGACAAGCTCGTCGCGACGTCGATCTTCATAGGCAACGGAGTCCTGAGGGAGAAAAAATAGCTTAAAAGCCCTTAAGGGCACGGTCGTACCTCCAGTCCAGCGATCCGTCAGTTGAATTTCAACCCCAACAGAATCCTTCCTCGCCCGAGGGTCGACAGTGTTAGTCATCAAAGCACGACTACCAATCAGGGTTATAGTCTTGTTGACTCCGCTACCCGTCGCAACGGTCTCCACGAGGTCACCACCCTCAACATTTTCTCCCCCAACCTCTCGACGGCTCCTCTTGCGAGGATTCAAATCAGTCACACCAACATCTTGCATGACTCTCCCAGAATCTTCAACCACCTTATTCCCTTGATCGTCTAGTAACTCAATAGACACAAAGTGTCCAACACCTGATGTCCCAGCCCTCGAGGGACCGGCATGCGAGGCATCCCCACTTTTCCTGGAAGCCAGCTGCACAAGCATCAACATCGCTTTATCCATCTCTTTCTTAAACCCAGTGTTCAGAATTTTCTCTAAAGAGGCCCCGACCACTGAAACGAAATAAAAGGAAAAAAGAGGGCCAGTTCAAGACACAAAAACATTTAAGGCAAACAAACATCGAAATAAAAATAATAATCAAAAGATGGGTAAAACAAAGAGAAATAAAAATCGAAGAAAAGTTTAATCATCAAAGACTCCCCCTTACAATAATGCATTTCCAAAATACTAAGTTCTTTTAACAGAAGGTGGGTATACACCGACGTCAAACCATGGAACTCGTTCAACTGACATATGTCAAATTTCTCAATGTTGTTCAGGTAGTCGAGGGTAAGTTGGTCGACTTTCCCACATGGCTTCACAAACTCTAAATCGGGGCCCCCGATGTGTAACCACTTGGAATGATACCCGGAGTTCGATGACCGAACACTTACAATCTTAACTCTATTATAGGGACAGTCAAAATAAACCTGTCCGCCGTGGTAACGGACTGCGTATATCGAAAAAATTAACTTAAAAGAGGGAACCAGACCCTTGTCACAGCAGAAAACAACAAACCCACTAAGTTGAGCCATAGAACTGGTCGTCAACTGACTGACACCACACCCAATAGCCTCGAAAATATCCAAGAAAAAGGGATGCATGGGCAATCGAAACCCGAAATGAAACAAAATCAACGGTATCCCATGCATACCAAACTCCGACATCATCCAGACCCGCTCATCGGCCGTCGGGACCCGATAGCGATACCCATTAACCAAATCTACACACGCCTTCAACTTACTCAGCGGCGGATCCTTAGTAATATAATGACTTAAATAATTTAAACTTAATTTGTCCCCGAACTCTTGCTTCCCTAAACCCAAACTCTATTCTACTATGCGATTCATAAACTCTACGGTCCGAGGACTCAAAGGCGGCGCATGAAGTGGCCCCATAGGAATGCCCTTCAAGAAATCGTCCTCGTTTAAAAAATCAAAAGACCCACATTGGGCCAAATCAGGAATCTCCAGATGGTTCAGATTCAAAGAAGATTCTTGGCCGCCCTTCTCAAGAGGCCTTTTACCGGGATCGCGATTAGAGGCGGTTCGAAGTGAGGAAGAACTAGATTGATCCATAAAGAAATAACAAAATAGTCGAGATTATAAGAAGATAGGATAACAACCCACAAACAGAACAACCAAAGAAGATGTAGAAGAAGAGAAGAGATAAGGAAAACTTACAGGTTTATCAAACTGAAGGGTGAGTGTAATGCTCCTCCGGAAACTGTATCGGTTTAGATAGAGAAGAAAGAAGCCGAACAGCCACAACCCAATCAATACCACTCAAAAAACAAAACAAAAGAAAAACGGTATTTATGCGTTTGCAAATATATATATATATATAATAAATAAATAAATATATATATATATATAATAAAATATATAAATGAATAATTCTCATCTTCATCTTCATTTTTATTTCCTACCTTTTATTTTAACTTCCATTTACTCTCGCGCTTATTTTGTTTCATTTTTGTACAATTTATTATCTTCCCGGTTTTAGCTATTTTATTTTTATTTTGGCACAACATTTAATATTTCAATTTCAGGGATTGAAGAAACTAACATGCAAATCTAAAGATGTTGTTCTAGGGGGACAAATGTTGGATCAGGAGAATACGACCCAAATGAATCATAATTAAGATAATTATGGAATATAACCAAGAAGGTCTATTTTGTAAGAAATAACCCGTTTGTGACTTATATAAATATAAGTCAACAAGCTCATTTTAAGGGGTTGACAAATTAAGTAAAGAGATCACCTTCTTAAAGATTAGTTTTAGTTATTAATAATAATATTAAGGCATATCAATTTGTAAAGATTTTCTTAATCAATATTATGAATAGACCTAATATATCCCTTTTTTATTACTTTCTCTGTATTTTAAGTAAAACGCTGAAAAGAACATACTAAAAGTGTTAATAATTTATACAATTCTGTTTTTTTTGTATTTATGTATATAATTTTTGTTGGTAAAGAGAAACGGTATCTGTAAAGAGAAAAAATTGCTGTTATTTCAATTTTATTTTTCCAAGCAAGTTTCGTCCGGTTAAATATTTGTATTCTTTAAAATAAATTCAAAATTTTGTAATGAACCACTAGATAAACATACTCTATTTTGATATCTTGAGCATTTTATCTAGAAATCAAAAACAGAACAAACAGTTTTATCAATTGAGCCCTCCCTAAAAGAAGATTTTTGAATTTTATCAAATGAGCCCTAGTGTTGATTCTTGGATTTATATTTTCATCACAAAATAGGAAACAAAATTTTCTGTAACAAATTTTATACACCTTTCAATTGTACGTTTACTATTATTATCCCAACTCCCAAGTTTAGCAAAGTAAAAACACCTACCAAGTACTGAGTTTACAAGATCAAATCAACTTGCAGTGAATCGAAATATAGTTGACAATAGTACCCCCTCAAGACTGCAACATTAAAACTGCCTTGTTGAAAGATGAGTTTGAAATTAAGGCACAACATCACTGCTAAGCATCAGGTTTCATTTCTCTCAAAACTACAAAGCTTTTCCCACTGGCGGTTTTCTGTATCTTTGAAATTCTCCTTAGTATAAGCGCAAAAGCATTCTTGTCCTGCAAATCAGAGCCCTAAAATCTTGTAAATTGTCAAGCAGTGTTAATAACTAAACCATGCACCACCTTTGAATCCTTTTTTTTTGTATTATGTTTTTCTTTACTGTTTTCTTCCGTTCCTCTTTGCAAGTAAATTACAGTACTACTATACTCTAGGAAAAGGAAGTATCAGCATGCTAGCATATGTGTGGTAAAAGAATCACATGCATTAGAATGAAAGGTGTTTCAGCTGCTAATTATAATGAGAACAGATTGTTCATCGAAGACTCACTTTTCCTACATCCCTTGTATGATTTACCTTCAGGAATAGCACTGAGAAAGCTCTGATAAATTAAATAATTAACAACATACCTCTTTGCATTTTAGTCTAGATTTGAACTTGGCGACAAGATCTTGTGTGGTCACCGGTTTTTCCTGTGTCAAGACGGCCCTTATTTCATCTTCCGTGACAGGACCAGTAACTGCTGACCCGGATTCGACGGGTGCTGAAGATGAACCTTTTTTGGGCACATTCCTTTTTGAAATGGAGACTGGTTCTTCTTTAACGGGTTTAACATCCTAAAAAGGATTCAGATATAGAGCAAACAATTAGCTAAAACACAACAATTATCTACCCTACCTAGGTTTGCTTTCTATGTAATGTGATTCTATTACTATCATTTATCACCAAGGTCAAGTCGATGGTCACCTTTTCCATCTAAGAACAAAAAAAAGCTTTGTTTAAACCCTAAGGCGCTACATACTAGATCCCGAAAGCAGGTATTAAGCATAAATTTAAACAAGGACGCAAGCGCAAACCTACATTTTCTGTCTTCGCTTTTTTAGAAGGAACAGTTATAGCAGCCTTTGCATCATCAGCAGACACCTTTCTCTTTCCCTTTGCAGACTTAGAAGTAGAAGAGGTCCCGCGAGCAGGTGTTGAAGAAATAGGTTTCAAAGGACTGTTATCAACAGGTTCTTCTTTGGGAGCATCCTTCTTCTTTGGAGCTAGTATAGGGGACGCTGAAATTTCATCTTCCTGCACAAACCAGAGAAACTCATCAAAGCTGGTATTAAAGATACCATAAAGAAATTTTGAGTTTGTTTGATGTTGTGAACAGGAATCAGGATGTATGCTAGAACATAGCTCAACATAGGCGCTCAACTAGGGACAAATTTTATTTTTTGACATAATTGACACACTTCTTTCAACTATCTTCTACAATCTTTGTATTTTATTTCAGAAAGTACCAAAATTATGTTGGTACTAGCAACGCCAGGCGACAAGCTTATGCCGCTGGCGGCATAGGCAACAGCAAGCATTTCCTTGCTAGAGTTGGGAACTTCATATTTAAAGAAACGAACGATGTTAATAGTAGATATCATTATTTATTTAAAATCTTACTTCCAAAATGTACAGCAACCCCGAGTGTTATTTTCAAGATTGTACAGCTTAAGGACTATCTTTTTAGCCATGTTTAAGAGATGATACAAGCACTACCTTGTGAACCAAAAATTTATTATTAAATTCTTTTCTTGACATAACAATAATTATAATATCGTCTCCTCGTTTTCCTTAAAAATCTACAAAAATTGTCATCACACATCATGAAATAATGAAACCTGGGCTAGTGCTGCTGTATTATATTGGTGTAGTGAGAACATTTCCCTTTCTTAAATAATAGTAGACACTTACTTCGTCATCATCATCGTCATCGTCGTCATCATCCTCTGCATCAGATTCATTTAGCCCATTTGTTCGTCCCAGCAATTTCTTCAACTCTTTACCAGAGTTGCTCAATCCACCCTCCTTTTCTTCACCTTCTTCGTCCTCTTCATCCTAAATGCACATAAAATAGCAAATGTATTTCAACACTTTAAAATAGCAAATGTATTTCAACACTTTAAAATAGCAAATGTATTTCAACACTTTAAAATAGCAAATGTCTTCAACACTTTAAAATTAGACAGACCTGCTTAATTTCTGGAGGAGCTGGAATTTCAGGGCCCAAATCTTCACGCTCCTCGGGATCATTTTCTACACGTTCGTCGTCATCTGTGAATATTTCTTCATGCTCCCAGTCATCCCCTAATAATAGTCAACACCAAAATTTTAAAATCTGGAGCTCTATCAAGAACTATTATAGAGCGTTTCACTTAAAAGCTAAATTAGAAAACCCCAAAGTGAATTTCATGAAATGCAAACCACCAAACTATTATATCATGATCAGTTTAAATCATCTAGGGTTACTGATACTGAATAGTAATCTAAAACAAAACCATAATTATTTAGAATTCAAACAATTGGTTGGCAAGACTTCATACTTCACTGCAAACTAAAAAATCTTAAGGCTGAAAAAGAGAGTATTAAGTACAAAGCTTATGCCAACACATAATTTTACAGAGGCAACCGGCAAAGTTTCTTACTGAAATAAGTAATATTGTACACATGTGAAGAAACATAACTGCATGATAGGACACTACCTCTGCCGGGGGGGGGATAAGAACTTCACACATTAATGACCATATAAACCCATATAGATAAATGTGATCCAGGAAGTTTCATGTGTGTAACAATGTAAACATGTATACTACACACACTCACCTTTTTCGATATCATCATCATCAAAATCAAAGTCGCCACCTCTCGGACCTTCTTCATCATCATCACCACCACCACCTTTCCTGTTAAGGCCAAGTCTATTTTTCCTTGCAGACTCTTCTTCTTCATCTTCCTCACCCTTGTCCGAGACATTAGCTTCGTCATCATCATCACCTGTAGTTTTTTTACGTCCTCTTCCCCCTCCAGCTCCGCTCTCTTTGTCATCAAACTTTTCGACTTCACCAAAAGCAGCAGCCCCATTATTTGCTGCCTTCATCATCCATCTTTCATACCCATCTGCTGTTTTCCGTCTATTTTTCATTTTCTCTTCTGCTTCTTCCAGGGTAAGTTGCTTATACTGTGCAACTTTGTTGAAATTGTACCTAAAGAAAGGCAATGTAGATGATATAGACATAACAGTCAAACTTTATTCACAAAGCAAAACTATCTATAACTACGAGCTATACAAAAGAAGCCGCATTTAGATCCCGCATACCATGAACCAGCAGGAATTGCAACAAATTCCTTTCCTTGCAGCATTAGTAGGTAATATGTTGCTGATGGTGCACCCTCGAGCACACCATGATACTGAAATTGACCAGTTTCATCCTCTAGGAGCCAAGGTTTGTTTTTGTATTTCTCCTACAAAGTAAAATAACAATTTTACTTAATTATAGAGTCCAAACACAACTACAAAAAACAACTTTGATGAGCACTTATATACACCAAGAATTAATAGCCTTTTGATAACTATAATTATGGCATTTGCTCGTATGACCAAGGTTTTCACGAAGACAGCTAGTCATCATGTCAAGATTAAAAATAAACTCGAACAACAGAAACCCGGATACAAAATCAAAAACAGGTGAACATCAGTTTTTGTTCGAAAATCTTATAGTCAATTATAATACAAAGTTACAAATGGATTTTATTTTGTTTTAACACAAACATAATTCTTTCTATTACTTTTAATTTAAACAATGAAATTGACGCTTTCATTAAATAGTACATCCAACAAATTTATGTATATGGATGAACAGTAAACTTATAACTATTAGTCGGGCGACTTGTTGACTAGTCTTCTTGAAATACTCAAGCGTCTTGGCACGGCTTGGCAATAACCATGCATATGACTATAGGAAGTATGCATAAATGAATCTAAGAAACATCATATCACACTAAACATGGTTCAATGCAACTGTCATGCTGAATCTGAAGCACATATTCAACGAATACCACTGATAATCCGCTAAGAATCAAATATATAGAAGTGGACTCTAAGAGAATATTTCTGTACATATCTATTCTCTCTCTCTCTCTATATATATATATATATATTTAGAGAGAGAGAGAGAGAGAGAGAGAGATTAGTTGTAAAGGCAATCTGAAATGCGTATCCTAGCTAGAACATTAGTAATTTACACAGACAAAGTTGGTGATAGTTCTCATCTTGAAAACACCTTTTAATGAAATCCTATTTCACAAATAACATAATAAATGCAAATAAACTCTAAAAGTTTTAAAATTTTAACACCAACTAGCTTTTCACTTATCCCCGTTGTTGACTTCAACTCTGACCCTATTAATGACTTTTAACTGATTCACATACATAGGAGTGTAGGACTGAATATGTTCAACAAATCCATGTCCAGTTCAGTTCAAATATATTATTCTTCCAACACATAGGAAAGTATAACCTGGAAATAATTGGGTGTTAACACTTGCTACCATTTCTCTTCTAGATATTGGTATGTACAGCTAATTAATAACAACAAAATTCAAAAAACTATAAATGGATTTTACGGAATTTAGTTCCAATATTGATAAGTAATAACCATAAAGAAAAGAGTGTGCGTGCGAACGCACACAGACATATATACATACACTTCAAGCTTATCAAACCCCGGTGGGGCCAAAGCCTCCCCTAGTAAACAGCTTAGAAATATCAACAGACGGTAAGAAGCATGCATAATTAAAAGCTTGATAACCAAAAATAAAGCACTCCTTGTAAATACAATAGAAGGCTTATCACGGAATCTATATGCCCTTAATGCTAGTAATACTAATCAACAAAAAAGTTTATAGATGAAATAAGAATAAATGTCACATTTTAAGTAACAAAAAGGCGGTACCTTCAATGCATCACTGAGTTGGCGCCCCTGTACCCCTTCCTTTTGAATAGACCATTTCTCAGAGTTCTTTTTCTTTGAAAAATTTGGTAAACCACTCACAAATCTACCAATGAAATAATTCTTGTCGGTGCTAGAGCAGGCCCGGACATTATATTCCTGAATTGATCACATACAAAATTACACAGTGGTGAGGGTACGTTTCAATAAATCTGAAACAGACTTATATAGGTCACGAATTGGTGATTCTTGAGGTAATGGTAAGGTTTAGCACATGCTGAGACAATGTGCAACATAATTATCTGCAGTGCGCAATTTAACAGCCTACAAACTTATTTATTTTGTGTGTGTTGGGGGGGGCCGAAAGCATGCACTGGTTATCTTTTCTCCTTCGATGTTTAAGGAGAGATTTCCATTCATTTTGATGAACATTCTCATGTCTCAATGGTTATCTAATACTTACTATACTGATACTTTATATCAAAATTTGGTGTATGAGGTAAACTAGGATAAACATTCAGAGTATAGGCTCAATAACAGAGTTCATATGTAAGCGTTACTATTATACATAGAAAACATCGTTGGAACCTAGTGAGGTATAACAACTGACTAGACCCTTCTAATTTTCAAAAAAAGGGAAAAACCTGCAAGTTACAATCATCACAACTGCCACAAGTTGTTTCAATACTAGTTCAAAATCACAACACATTCCTACTCTGAAACAAATCATCATCTCTGAGAGATAAAAATTCAAAAAACTAAACAAATGCAATCAGAGCTGAAATAGACCTAAATAATAAAACACAATAAAGCCTCATTAATCAACTCAATACAAGTAGGACTTTGTGTGGTTGTGTATATATATACAAATTAAAATACATACATTTAGCTAAACTTCTCTTAATAAAGAGCCTCGATTACCAGAGAATTCAGTTATTATTTCATTAAGAATTAATTTATCTGGATTTAGCTGTACATATACATATTCAACGCATACATTTCGTTAAACCTCTTTTAGCCTTGAGACCGGAAAATTCATTTATTACTTTATCAAGTAATAATTTATCGAGATTAAACTGTATACAAACATATTAAACGCATACATTTAGTTAAACCTCTTTGAATAATTAGGGAGAATTCAGTAGTTAATCACGTATTAATATATCCAGATTACGCTGTATATAAACAAAAATTAAACGCACACGTTTAGTTAAACCTCTTTCGATAAATATCACAGCCTCGAGACCGGAGAATTCAGTTATTAATTCATCGAAAATTAATTTATCGAGATTACGGGGAACAAACCCTAATTAAACGAGTGATGGGGGCACCGCAATCGTAGCACTTAGTTCGCTTCTCAGCCATTGATTTGCCACAAGAAACGCATAGAGTCAAGTGCTTGCAATTGCTTCCGTACAATTCACTCATCGATCCGCATCCACTACACGCCGAGTTCAAAATCAAATCGCCTGACATATTGTCTGTATGTAAAATCACAACACGATTAGATTATCAATTATCAATTTAAAAAACAAAATCAAACGATATTATATAAGTGTACATAGTTATGTGATATGATCAGGACAATCGCTTTCGCGGCTGTCAGTCAATTGATAATTTTGCTTGTTTTGTTTTGGTTTGCGATGCACAATTTTACATACATACAGGGAAATATATACTATATAGCATTTTTGAGATGGGTTGCGATGATTTTGGACATGGGCTTGTTTTGAAATTATACGTGGGCTTGATTTAATGGTGTTTAGCAAATGCCCCATTTTTTATATTCATGGCCCAAAATTTCTCATTTTCGATTTTCATGACCCAAAATGTCCCATTTTCAATTTTATATTTCGAAATGCCTCATTTTTAATTTTCATGATCACGTTTGTTCCATTTTAGATCCTAAATATCCCGCATATATGCACTTTAATCTGCCACAACACACATATACACATTTTCATGTGACACATCATCCTGATTCGCTATTTTATGTAACATATCATGTCCTTGATTTGCCATTTGGCAATTTTTTTTAAAAATGTGTTGCGACATTAGAGTCAACGCATTTGAAGGGTAGGGAGGGATCGCCCCGCCCCTGAGTCATGAACTACATTTATAGTGAATCTCAGTGCAGTGGATCTTGCTTCCCGTAGAAGTGGACTCATCTTTATCATAAATGTTAAACTTAATAGATTGAGACAGTAGCGTAGAGAAAGGGATATATCGAGAGAATATAGTACAAATATTTGCGCTTAAATCACTCTCCATCAATTACATCAATATTTGGCTACTATTTTATTTTTGATCAGGTATATTTGCGCTTATCACACAATCGCCCAGCTTAACAGGTAATATCTTCCTCCATCCAAATCCCCCTCCTTCCAAATCTCTAATCCCCCTATTCTCTCTCCCCTTCCTCGTATAGTAATTTTGATCTTCCAACTTATAATTTCCTTAATAAAAATCGCATCCCTTTTATTTCAATTATAAAAATATTTCAATTCATAATAATAATTTAATTCAACTCATTTGGTAAGGGGATGATTTATATACTCGTGAAGATTACTAATTACTCTATTGCTAGTCTTGTATTATGCCCAAAATTTGGTATAAAAATTACCCGGGTCGGGGCAAAAATATCAAAATTCAAGTAAAATTAAGGGATTGCCCTCCTCCCTAAAAAGGAAGGGCGCGCCTTCCAAAACTTACACCTCAGAGACGTCCTAAGAGTTAGGGCGTGCCCTTTGTAGAAAGGGTAGAAGAAGTCAAAGGTTGATGACAAGGGTAGAACATACAGAAATGTTATGGTGCGCCCTCTCTGTTAGCTTGGCACAAAAGACGACTTAGATATACTTGGATGAATTTTCTGGATACTTCAGAAGGGCGATGGGGATCATTACTAATGTATTTTTTGCAAGTACTCTATTGAAGAACTCCTTCTTGTAATGCAACCACATGAAAGCGATGTCCGGAGGCAGAGACCTCCGGGCATATGCTGCACGGAAGGCTTCCTCATGTAGTCAATGAGTGTCCTTATTGGGGATGAGGAATAAAACTCTGGTGTGTGCTTCAGGAGCTCTGTCTCTGTATTCAACCGGTGTCCTCGTTGGAAAACTTCGGAGTATCCTGTATTTTGCACCCAAAAGCTTGGGATCACTTATCTTGTAATCTGGTAGGGGCTCCTTATTCGGTGGACAAAGATGCGTCCAATATTTTGGGTAAATTATGGCTATACCTGCATCCACGGACTAGATAAACAACTAATAGCAGGGGTTATTCTCGACCGGGGAGATGCCTTTGTGGTTATGCCTCATCAGCGGACATTTCTAAAACTAGTAAAAGTTGGTTTTGAGTAGGTTTCCTACTAGGCCTCGGGATGAGAAATCTAAGCCAATTAGGTTTCTTATTCCCCAAGAACTATGTTGGCTTGATTCCCTATAAATAGGGATATGTCGACAAATTATAAGGGGTCGAAAGTTGAGAGTGCAAAGGAGCCACCACCAACCCTAAGCAATCTCAGACACCAGTAAACACGAACACCACACCTGTTTGATTTTTCAGCAAAGAACCACCGTCACGGATCTTATTTCCGGTGACGTACCTTGAATTTTATAGCTACCAAATTCCTTCACCAACATCTTATACTGCCCACAAAATTTTATTTACTTGTTTACTCATTGCCTTATTTCTTGTAATCAAGCAATTATTTTGTTCATTGAAATAAAATGTTGCTTAACACTTGCTGGTTTGCTATTTTTTACATATTCATGGTGGTTCAGATTATTTGTTATATGTTTGAATATGCACAACTTGTGTTTCAGGACTAATTGTGTAATTTAATTTATTAGTGATATTTTGCTCTCTTGTATTTTCTTTTGTATTATCTTATTGTTTATGATTCAAAAAGTCGTGACTCATTTGTTGTCACAAAAAAGAGCAAGTGGAATTGAAAGCCGAGTGATTAGCGGTGATGTTGTAATGGTTCAGTTCTTGGGTTGGGGTGTTTTTTCAGTTACAAATTTAAAAGAATGTTTTAATGTTATTGACTAAATTGATGCATGCCTTACTCATTAATCTTGTAACAACTTTGGTAGTTAATTCTTCGGTTATGTTTTTAAAACTTTGAAATTAGTTTTAATAGCATTTAATGAGGTCTTTAAAGTATCAGTTAATATTTTAAATGATAATTAATTCATAAAATTTTAAGTGAATTTTATTTAAAACTGGTGTCTGTTTGTGCAAGACATGCCTGTATAATAACAAGGCTAAGTCATATTGACAGCCCTAAAATTAAGTTGTTTGATAATCAATATTTGTATTCTGTAATTGTATTTCTTGAGTCTATAAAAATGTTTTGTAGATTAGATTGAAGGATTTTTTTGTGAACAGTTTTAAGCTAAGGAATAAACTCTGGAAGAAGATCAAGTCTTGATCATGCCTCGGAGAAAAGATGTAGCAACTTGGAGTTGAATAATTCTGTTCTAGGAAAAATGTTCTAAGTCAAGATATCGACAAGTGACATATCAAGGTATATCGAGTAGTCAGTCGAAAATTCTAAAATGACTTGTAGAGAAGTTCAAAATGACTTTTAGAGAAGTCTTAGAGATATCGACAAGTCAAATGAAGATGTAGAGAACTGGAGATATCGATAAGTCAATTTCTCATATAGAGATCTCATAGATATCGATAAGTCAAAATGTGTATATAGAGATCTCAGAGATATCGACAAGTCATTTCTGCATGTAGAGATATCAAAGATATCGATAAATCAAAATGTGTATGTAGAGATCTCAGAGATATCGACAAGTCATTTCTGCATGTAGAGATCTCAGAATATCGACAAGTCATTTCACATATAGAGAACTGGAGATCTCGACAAGTCAAATATACCTATAGAGAACTCAAGATATCGATAAGTCATTATACTTATTGATATGTCACTTCTCTGTAGAACAAATGGAGGTCTCGACATACTATCTCAAATTCAGAATACAGACGAGTTCAAGATTATCAGTCAACAAACAATTCATTCACTGAATTGGAAAGTCTATAAAAGCATCTTGAAGAACATAAGATCAAGGGCCAAGATTCACTGGACAAAGGATTGTCACAAACCTGCAAGATTCTACACAGATTTACTAACACCGGAAAAGGAAATAGAAAGATTGCTCTAGAAATTGGTTTAGTACATTTTAGTACAAGTTTTGTAAACCCCCGTTGCTAGTCCATAAAGCATGTATGAGTCCTTAGTTAAATGTAACAAACAGATCTAGAAAATACTGTATTCTCTTAAGATAGAAGCTAAGTTCTTATTTTTCAAGAACACAGATTTGTAGCAAGACAAACTTAATTAATACAATTAAGTGAGTTTTTGATATTGTGTCTTGTGTGTTTTACTGTCAAGCATTTTATCTCTACAATTCTAAACAGCTTTGTTCACCAATAATCCAAACTGTTTTAAAAGCCAAATAAAATCCAAGAAATACATTCAACCCCCCTCCCTCCGTGTTACATTTCTTTGAATTCAATATCTAACAAGTGGTATCAGAGCAAAATCTGAAAGAAGAATGAGTGCTCAGAAATTAAGCAGTATCAAGATACTTGTCTTTGACAAGATCAACTACACACTTTGGAAAAAAAATGATGATGTTCATAAGGATGACCAATCTCAGGTACATTCAGGTTCTCAAAAATGGACCTTTCATTCCTATGGAAAGGGTTCCAGAAGCCACAGATGGAGACATGGTCATACCAGCACATTATGCACCTAATGATCCCTCAACCTATAAAGAGCCTGAAAAGGAAAAGGTTACACTGGATAGCAGTTTGCAACTCATATTAATTGAGTCTTTTGATAATATAAGGTACAATAACATTATCAACCGTGATTCTGTTAAACAGATCTGAGAGAAAATTGAGATACTGTGTGAGGTCACAGAAGAAGTTAGGTCTAACCAAAGAAGGACCTTGGTGTCACCGTATGAGGGTTTTATGGCTAAACCAAAGAAAAGTATAACTGATATTTTTGAGAGGTTCAATAAGTTGATAAATGACTTGCAGCTTCATGACAAATACTATGAAGTTGAAGAGGTCAATCTAAAATTCTTGCTCACTTTTCGTGACCATTTGGAACAAAAAATTTCTGCTATTAGAGAAGGAAGAGACTTAAGCAGAATGAGAAGTCTTGTATGGAATCTTGAAGACTTATGAGCTGAAAATGGTACAAAAAAAGTCATTGCAAGGACATGTTGTTGATGAAACTAGTGCCTTGGTTGCCAATGACAGTAAGTCATCTGATGATGAACTAGAAGCTCAAACTCCAGTTGTTCAAACTGTTGAGCAAAAATATAAGGAGCTACAGAAGCAAGTCATACTGGAAATAGAAGATGATAAATTCTACACCCTTGATGAACTGGATGAAATGGACCAGTCAACGTCTTACCTTGCAAGAAAATTTTCTAACATAAAGGTTAAGAAGCCAAAGTTTTTTAAGAACAAGGGACAAACATCCAACAACAACAATAATTGGAATGGAAAAACATATTTTAACTTAGTTGGAAAAAGTGGCTACAGAACATAATCTATTGACTGATCAAAAATAAGATGTTATAATTATGTTGAGTTGGGTCACTTTGCCACTGAGTGTAGAAATCCAAAGAATATGAAGAAAGACAAAGCTTATTTGTAGTTGGAAGCAAAATATGAAGCTCTCTTGAGAAAGCAATAGGGAAAGGCTTATATTTCAGAAGGCGAGATTTGGGATGATACTTATGAAGATGATGACAATGAAATGGCTCTAGAGAAAGAAGAATCATCTGCATCTAAATCAGAGGTACCAACTTTAACCATAATTTATTTAAATGCAAGTCGATATAAAAAATTTATTGAAAAGATGAGTGTAAAGATGTTTCATATCCACACAAGCATGATGGCAGCTATTGAGGAAGTGAGTAGACTGTCAAATACTAATGAGAAGTTTGAGATATATAAACAGGAACTGGAGCTGCAAATTGTTGGACTTGAGACAGTCAAGCAAGAAAATAAATATCTTAAGAACAAGCTTAAGTGTGCTAGTGAAGTGGAGGCAGTGTTAAGAGAGAAATTGGAGAAGAATGACTTGAAGCTTAAATCATATAAAAATGCATCTCAGTTGATTGGACAATATCATGGAAAAAAAACCATGTGCTAACATAGTTATTGGTTTGAACTATGAGGCATTGAATTCTCACAAGAAAGGTGAAGCTGAGAAAGAAAAAGAAGCAGTGAACCATGATGTTCCTGTGATGCTAAAGAAAGTTAATGCACCTCTGTTCAAAGCTTGTGAGATTGATTTCAATGAAGTTAAGTTGGCCATCAAGCAAGAAATTTTTAATAAAGATAATGAGAAGAACAATATAGAAACCACTCTTACTGATGAAAATGAAAAGAAGCCTATAGTAAACCAAGCTGCAAAGACACCAACCAAGGGAGTCAAAACTGAGAATGATGTGAAAAAGAAAAAGAACAGAAATGGAAAAATATGTGTAAACAAGAGCAAGAACTATGCCTATGTTGCAGATGCTCCAAGAAAGCAATGTCAAAATTGTGGCTCAACAAATTACCTAATTCACCTTTGTAGAAAGGCTGTTAGTGAGCCAAAGGTGGGAGCATGCAAATACAATGAGGCTGTAACTGGAGATCCCTATTCCTTCTGTGATAAGTTTGACTGTATTTCTTGCAATATGAAGGTTATAACAAGTTATCATACATTGAAAATAGATCTCAAGAAAGCCAATCTTGGATCTAAGGTTAAGAAGCTGATCAAACTATGAATGATGTTCTTCTTGAAAATTCAAATTCTGCGACTTCTGTGAAAAGAAGAAGAAGAAAGCACCCAACACTCCTTGGGTAGCTAAACACACTTAATTCTCATTGTGTGCAGGGCAAGAAGAATAAAGTCATATGGATCATGACAGTGGATGTTCCAGGCATATGATAGGTGATAAAGCCCTGCTATCATAATTTGAGGAAATGGCTGGCCCATTGATGACTTTTGGAGACAACAGTGAAGGATTCACAATGGGATATGGCAAGTTGATTTATGGAAATGTTGTCATTGAAGATGCAGTAATAGTTACCGGTCTTGAAGTAAATCTTCTAAGTGACAGCCAGTTTATAGACAAAGGTTTCAAAGTAATTTTTAACAAAGAAGACTGCTCAATCACTAGCAACAAAACCAGTGAAGTTGCTCTTAAAGGAGCAAGAAAAGGAAGCATATTTGTTGCACACCTAAATTCAGCAAACAAGGATGGAATATGTTGTTTTTACACCAAGGCATCCATTAAGCAAAGCAAGTTATGGCACAAGAAACTCTCTCACCTAAATTATAAAACAATCAATACCTTGGAGAAGAAGGAATTAGTGAGAGACAAGCCAAATCTGGAATTTGCTCTAGATGAAGTTTGTGAGGCTTGTCAGAAAGGCAAAATGAAGAGGTTCAGTCATAAGAGCAAGAATGTAAATTCTATAAGTGCACCATTACAACTTATTCACATGGACCTGTTTGGACCAGTTAATGTCTTGTCTATTTCGAGAAAGAAATATGCACTGGTGATGGTGGATGACTACTTAAGATACACTTGGGTGGAATTTATGCATTCAAAAGATGAAACTCCATACATCATTATTGAACACATAAAGAAAATTGAGAAGCAGGCTGAGGATCAAAATTATGTTAAAAGATTGAGGAGGATAATGGCACAGAATTCAGGAATGCAGCTTTAAGTGAATTCTGCAAAGATAAGGGCATTGTTCAAGAGTTCTCAGCTACAAGAACACCCCAACAAAATGGTGTGGTTGAAAGAAAAAATAGAACTCTAGTTGAAGCTGCAAGATGCCAATTTGCCAACAAGTTTTTGGGAAGAAGCTGTCAATACTACATGCTATACTCAAAACAGATATTTAATCAACAAATATCTTGGCAAATCACCTTACTCAATTTTGTCAAATAGAATGCCTACTGTGAAGCATCTGCATGTGTTTGGAAGTAAATGCTTTGCGCTCACAAACAACTCTGAATATGTTGGAAAATTTGACTCTAAGGTATTTGAAGCTATTTTTCTGGGATACTCATTAGAAAGAACCGCCTACATAGTCTATGTGCTTGAGCAAAAGAAAATTATGGAAAGCACAAATGTGACCTTTGATGATGACAAGTGTCCAAGCTTGGAATGACTTGATGAAAATGAAGCTGAAGCCCTAAAATTTGAAAATCTAAATATTGATAGTGATTCTGAAGATGAAGCTGAGACAAAAAAAGACAACATAATTGAGGATGAAACAAATGATCCAGTGAACTGTAAAAATGAGGATTCATCTCAAAATAAAAGCTCACCTGAATTTGATGGCACAAACTCAGGGGTGGAAAGAGATGACAATTCTACAAGTTATGCCAACATCGAAGAAAATGCAGGCAACCCTAGTCAACTAGATCATATCAGAAAATGGGATAGGAGTCACACAAGAGATGAAATTATTGACGACCCAAATGCTGGAGTGAGGACTAGGAGTACAATTTCAAATGAATGCTTTCTTTCACAAATTGAACTTAATAAAACTGAGGAAGCTCTACTTGATCCTAACTGAATATCTTTCATGCAAGAAGAGCTAAATCAATTTGAGAAAAATAAAATTTAGAAATTGGTTCCAACACCAAAGAACAGAAGCATAATTGGAACAAAGTTGGTGTACAGGAATAAAATGGATGAAAATGGAATTGTGACTGGAAAACAAGCAAGACAGATTGCCAAAGGCTACTCACAAGAAGAAGGAATTGATTATGATGAAGCTTTTACTCCAGTTGTAAGACTTAAAACAATAAGTATGTTTTTTGCATTTGTTGCACATTCAAATTTCAAGGTGTATCAAATGGATGTGAAGAGTGTGAATTGGAAGAAGAAGTCTATGTGCAACAGCCACCTGACTTTGAAGATTCAGAATTTCCATACTTTGTTTACAAACTGTTAAAGGCCCTTTATGGATTGAAGCAAACACCTAGAGCATGGTATGACACACTTTCAAAATTTTTGCTCAAATATGGATTCACAGGAGGCACAATTGATAAGACTTTATTCTACAAGCAACATGGTGGTGATATTATCATGGTTCAAATCTATGTGGATGATATCATTTCTGGTTCTACAAATCAAAAGTTATGTCAAAGATTTTTAAGACTCATGTAGAGTGAATATGAGATGAACATGATGGGAAAATTAAGTTAATTCCTTATTCTTCAAGTTAACCAAAGAAGTGATGGAATCTTTATCAGTCAAACCAAGTATGTCAAAGATTTACTGAAGAAATTTGGAATGATTGACTGTTCATATGCATCAACACCTATGTCTAAAACTACTAAGTTGGATGAAGATAAGAAAGGGAAAAGTGTAGACATTTCAGATTATAGAGGGATGATTGGATCTTTGTTGTACTTTAACTGCTAGTAGACTAGTTATCATGTTTGCAACATGTCTGTGTGCTAGATTTCAAGCAAATTCTAAAGAATTACATTTGATGGTTGTCAAGAGGATTTTCAGATATTTGAAAGGGATACCAAACTTGGGATTGTGGTATCCTAAGGGAACTGGTTTTGAAGTTGTTGGATACACAGATGCAGATTTTGCTGGATGCAGGGTAGACATGAAGAGTACAAATGGAAGCTATCAATTTCTTGATCAAATATGTTAGGTATATGTTGTGAACTTGATGATAAGCTAAACAAACACTTAGTAGATTTTATTTAATAAAATTGTAGCTTTCAACGGATGATCATTTCAACATCCGTTGAAAGAGTAGCTTATGTAATAATAAGTTTAGTAGCACATTTATGCATATTATAATGCCTTAGTGAACTAGATGTTGTAGAATGCTTAAGTCATGGTGACTACTAGATTGATATACAAGATAGGTTGGTTAATTGTAAATATCAGATGCCTTGTAATCTTGTATAAATGAAATGGAGTTAACTGCCAAGAAGACAGTCTCAACGGATGTTTCACTAGGCTTCAACGGATGATCAACTAAAGATTCAACGGATGTTTCATTAAGTTCCAACGGATGATCAACCAAAGTTCCAACGGACGATCAACCATAATGTCAACGGATGATTCAATGAAGTTTCAACGGATGAGCAAATTCAAAAGAGCAGTTGATAGTGACTTGACAGTCACATGCGTTGATTGTATGCAAATGGAATGTGGCAGCCTATTTACAGGTTTTAGAGAACAAAGAAGCATTTCCATTTCCATGCTAAACTGAAGATATTCAAAGATGCTGGATTGAGAAATGAAGAAGCATGAGATTAGACTAGAAATATTTTGTCTTATTTGTTTATCTCTTTATCATATAACTTGGTGATATATAAACCAAGAGTAGCAAGAAGAACTACATATATCCAAGTTAGTAAGTAATTACCAGAGAAATATAAAAAACAAAATCTGTAAAGAATTTCTCTATTCTTGTAGTTCAACTTGTAAGTAGCTGTGTACAACATTGTAACACAGAGTTCTTTACTTAATATATATCTCTGGTGAAAAATTTTAATCCACCGGAAAGTTTTTAAATACTTGTATTTGATTACTTTGTGATTTGATTTCTTTACTACTTTCATTCCGCACCATTTCTAAATCAAACATAGTTATATATTTATAGTAGAACTGCTCTTAAAATTGAAAAAGAAGCCAGAATTATATTCAACTCCCCTTCTATAATTCTTTGTTAGATTGTTTGGGAATAACAATTAGTATTAGAGCAAGCTCTTGAAGAACAAAAAGTTTAAAGATCACAACAACTAACAAGATAAGCAGAAAAGATGTTGGAGTAAAAATTCTTTTTCTGGACAAAGACAACTATCACCATTGGAAGGTGAAGATGCACCTGCATCTCATATCTCAAGATGAAGGATATGTGGACTGTATTGAGAAAGGTCCACATGTTCCCATAAGAGCGGCTACAGGAAATGAACCATCCATCCTAAAGCCTAGAGCAGAATGGTCTGATCCAAATATTGAGCAAGTCCACAAAGACAAAAAGGCCATGAATATTATGTTTAATGGTGTTGATGGTGACATATTTGACAACATCATAAACTGCAAAACTGCTAAGGATGTCTGGATATAATTTAAGTTATATGTGATAGAACTGAGCAGGTAAGGGAAAATAAAATGCAACTCTTGATTCAGCAATATGAGCATTTTCATGGTGAAGAAAGTGAGTCACTCACTGACATATTTAGTAGATTTCAAAAGCTACTAAATGCTCTAAAGTTGCATGGAAGAGTCTATCAAACAAAGGACTTAAACCTCAAATTCCTTAGATCTCTACCAAATAAATTGAATCCTATGACAGTCTCACTAAGAAACTCTCAAGACTACAAGGAATTTACCTTGGACAGACTATATGGAATTCTAAAAACCTATGAGCTTGAAATAGAGCAAGATGATAAGCTGGAAAAAGGAAAAAAGAAAGGAGGATCCATTGCATTGGTTGTTGAGCAAGAAAAGGAGAAGGAGATAAATGTTGAAGCTGTTGAATCTGAACCAAACCCTAGAGTCTGTGAAGGCAAGGGAAAATGGCTAGTAGCTGAACATGAAGAACATCTCAGTCAAGATGACATGGATGACATAGATGAGCATCTGGCTTTTCTATTCAGGAGGTTTTCCAAGCTCAAATTCAAGATAAATTTTGGAGCATCCAAGTCAAACAGAAACATGGTTGACAAGTCTAAATTCAAGTGTTTCAAGTGTGGTCTGGCATGTCATGTTGCTAGTGAAAGTAGAAAGTCTGATTCTGGCAAAAAGAAATTTGAGCCTGTGGATTATAAGAAAAAATATTTTGAGTTGCTCAAATAAAAAGGAAAGGGCTTTCATCACGCAAGAAAATGATTGGGCTGCAGATGAACTAGGAGAGGATGATGATACAAGCTATGTCAATCTAGCACTTATGGCTAAATTAGATGAAACCGAAGTCAGTTCATCCAGTAATCAGGCAATTACCACTAATCTAGCATATTTATCTAAAGCTGAGTGTAATTATGCTATAAATGATATGTCTACTGATTTATATCATCTGCGTGTTACACTAAAATCTCTCACTAAAGAAAACACTAAGATTAAAGAGAAATAGAAAAAGCTAAATCTATAAAGAATTTCTCTGTTCTTGTAGTTCAACTTGTAAGAAGCCGTGTACAACATTATAACACAGAGTTCTCTACTTCATATATATCTCTGGTGGAAAAGTTCAATCCACCAGAAAGTTTTTAAATACTTGTATTTGATTAATTTGTGATTTGATTTCTTTACAATTTTTATTCCGCACCATTGCTAAATCAAACACAGTTATATATTTATAGTAGAACTGTTCTTAAAATTGAAAAAGAAGCCAGAATTACATTCAACTCCCCTATAGTAATTCATTGTTAGATTTTTTGGGAATAACAAAATACTCGTATCATGGTATAGTAAGAAACAATAATCTTTATCAACTTCCACAACTGAGGCTGAATACATAGCTGCTGGAAGCTGCTGTGCTCAAGTGCTTTTGATTAGAAATCAATTAATGGAATATGGCCTAGTATTACATAAAATTCCAATCATTTGTGGCCTAGTATTTAATGTTAGGGTTTGTGAGCTTCAAGCTTTAATGGATGTTCTCGCGGTCGTGGACTAGCTGTTCTCGCAAGATGCCTACATATCTCTGTGTTATAGAGAATCAAGATAAAAGCGTAGTTTTAGGCTGAATGGTAGATCCCTTTATATAGAGGTGAGTCTAGGGCTAGATTCTTGTTGGGAGACTTGGTGGATAAGTCTCCAATTAAGATGGTAATTAGAACTCCTCTAAGGCAAGGGATTCTAGATCCTTCCTTGTAAGAGTTAGTGTTCATGTTGGACGTCATGTTTTTGGTCTTTCAGTCGTATTAGGTGTGTCACCTATTCTTATTTCAGTGACCAATAACCTGTAGCTCTGATACCAACTGTGACACCCTCAAATCTAGGGTCAGGATTGGGTGTCACTACAAAACTTTAAATAATAAAAATCTGTATATTAAAATAAATATACAGATAACCCCTCATTAATCAGGATCGATTACAGGTTATAGTATGAAACAAGAATCTAACCTTCTAAAATTTACATTGTCTAAATACAAATTCATTACCTCATTACTACTTTTCTTGTATTGATCACTCTGACACCTTCAAATTTCTTGGCTGGAATCTCACCACTTTTGATGTTTATTAAAAGCTATTCACTTTTGTTCTCATTTGATACTGAAAGAAATAAGAGTTCACAAAGCAAGAGTGAGCAAAAAAAATGCCCAATAAGTATCATAAATGGTTTCCAGATATCAGATCAGAAAACTCCTGGAAACGATTGTTGAATGATTTTAAAAACGTCTTTACATATTTAAATAGTTGAGCGAACAAAACTTCGGCCCTCATTGGCCTTTAATCATAAATCACATTTTTCTGTAATAGAACAGAGATCGTTTCAATATTTCATCCTTTTGAATCAAGTCTTTGTTTGATTTGTAATTATGAACTATTCGGGAAGGAATGCCGTTAATGGCGATCAACAATAAATTAGACTGGACACTAGAAATCAACATATGCACTATAACCTGCTGATCAGTCAGGATACAGTACAGATCTATACCCAACTGCATAGACCCAACCAACATATGGGGTACCCAGGCAACTATGGCCTAATAATCAAGGGACCAGCCATCTCTGGCCCTTAGGGTCTGAAAGGAATATGTCCTAAGTCCAATCATGTATAAGGATTTAGGAATAACTTTTATGTAATCTGTTTTGATTTCATTGATATTAATAAAAGACTTATTTTGTTTTTATTATGGGCTTTATCTATTTAAGTGTTTAAATAAGATATACCATAGTTTAGAGTAAAGCTTTTTATGGATTATGATGAGATCATAATAGTGAGACCTAAAAAGATGATAACTCTAAACTTAAATAGTTCCTGGTCATAGGATTACTAACTGATAATTAATAATCCGCAAAGATCGGTATATACTATGCTTGCTTCATTATGAAGGATGTCTGTTCTCATAGACATTTGTGTGGTGACACTATAGCTAGTATGTAGGTGCTTATTATAGAATAAGTTCACTGACCATGACTCGCACAACTAAACAACTGATGGAGTTCACTCACGTGTCAGCAGTTGTTCACATAGTGATAGTTGTACAAGTATCCTTAGACTTGAGGTCATCATAGTCATCTTGTGTACACTGAACTATGCTTTGGTTTAGTTCCTAGTCTCCAGGGACAATTATTAAGGCTCTTCTGGGTATAGGAATTTGTACACGAAGATAGTGTATGATCAATAAAGGATCTACCCCTTCCAGTGAAGGAAGCGAATGTTCAAGGCTGATCCACTTATGCTAGTTCAGGAATCTCTGGCCAGAGTGAATGAAATTAGAAAGGAGTTTCTAATTTGCATAGAACTACGCATAGTAAATGGTAAGCAAGTGATTGAATTAGATAGGCTTGACACAAGATCCATGCCTTGTATTTAATCGGGACATTGTAGGGTAGAAGGAGTTTATTGTACGGTAACTATTCACTGAATAGGTTCTTGGTATTCTAAGCAGTGAATTCATATTATCCGGATAGTCGCGATATGCTGAGAAGTATCCCTCACGATATAGAATAAATGTGATTAATTAATTAATCATATTTAATAAATTAGAGAATTTATATAAATAATTATAAAATAGTTTTATTATTATTTATTTCTACTACTGGCTTAATATTGAACCTACAGGGTCACACCATAAAAAGAGAATGATTTAATGGTGGAGGAATTAATTAATAATGGCTAATAATTATTTATTTATGAAATAAATAATTAATTGGCAAATTTAATAATTGATTAAATGAGATTTAATTGATTATAAATTAATTAAGAAAAATTCTTAATATTATTAATTAAAGGATTTAATTTTTGGAAATTAAATCAAGAGAGAGAATTATATCTAAAGTGTTTAGAAAAAGGATTAATGATTAAAAGGTGTTTTAATTATTAATGAGAATAATAAATGAGATAATAATAATAATATTTATGGGAAAATTTCAGCTGAAAATTTTGCCTATAAATACACTATTATAGACCCTAATTTTATTCGAACCCACACAAAACCCAAAAAGTTTGGAAAATCCAATTCTCTCCACCTCCTTCCTCCTCCTTAACATCGTTTTCTTGGTGGATATCGGTGGAGTGCTTCACACTTGAGGAGCAACTGCTAATGATCTCTGATCGTTGTCTCCGAATTATTTTTAAAGGTTAGATTCGATCCCTCGAATTTTTATTCATGATCTGTATGCTTTTATTTGGATTTTATATGTGTAAAAGTGTTTTTCCATGCCCCCGCTGCGTTTAAAATCCAACAATGGTATCTGAGCATAGGTTGTATGCATATAGATCTGTGGTAAAAATTTCAGAATTTTATGTGATTTTATGAATTAATTATGATTTTTACAAGTTATATCATGGATTAATTTTGTCTGATGAGAAATCGTTTCTCATAATAATTTTGAATGTTGATCTGGGTTCTACAAGTGTTGTAGATCGTCTGGGTATTTTTTTCATAATTTTATGATATATAGATTTTTTATTATGAATTTTTGAAGTTCTTGTAATTAAATTCGTAATTAAATTAGTATAAATATATGTATATAAAGTATATATATATGTTTGTATATATCTGTACTATTGTCTGCTATATACATCTGCTCTGCTGCGGCACGGAAAGAACAGCAGGAAAGAGACAGAGAAGTCAGATGCACGGCGTTCGAGAAGAATAAGCGGCGGCTGCTGCGAAAACGAAAAATAAAAAAAATAGGGGTGTAACGCATTCCGGGAATGCGTTACACACCTGTGGCGCATTCACGGAATGCGTTACACCCTTTAATGGCTTAAAAGGGGTGTAACGCATCACCGGAATGCGTTACAGGCCTTGTAACGCGTTCCTGTAATGCGTTACATCCCGACTGTCCAGATTAAAATTGATTTTCTAGGAGTTTCGTAACTCCGTTTTAGGCGTGCAATATACCATTGGATTCGTTTTTTCGAGACGGATCTAATGGAGTGATCAATTTTAGTTTATATAAAAGTTTTGAACTGTTTATATTTCCATAAAGTGTTTTAAAGTTGTTTTTGACTGTTTTAATTGCTTTTAAATGCTTCATGTGATACATAGAGATGTATAATGCTTATACTAATGTGCTAGATGATGTAACATGCCTACCTTGATGTTTATTCATGTTGATATATGTGATATATGCTTAGTTTATCATGCGATGATAGATTTAGGTGAACTTAAATAAACATAAGGCGTTTGTTAGACAACCTAGTATAGTGAAATTGTTTCATAACCTTAAGAATAATATTATGAATACAATTATGAGATTCTTGTGTTTGTGAAACACATAATTGAATATGAATTTTCGATATGAGAGAAAGGATGATTCTGTCAACAACAGATTTCTATCTGTAAGAAAGAGTTATTAACTCCTCTTGACAATGCTCCACCCGATATGGGAATCATCTGATTATTGATTATTGATTTGAAATATTTAATTTAAAAGGAAGAATCTCTTTATAATATGATTATGATTGTAACGTAATATAATCCCTCTAAAATTGAATAATATCAAGTAGTAATTGGCCAATGATACAACGGGCTTGTGTCGGTCATAGCCTTCCAACATGGTAGAAAGTAGTTCTTATTTTTGAATCATTGTCGTTTCGTGCCACAGCCGAGGGCTTTGATTTCGAAATAAGAAATACTTGTCTATTACATAGAGATGTGTACATTGAATAAGAATCTAAAGGTCGTTACGTGCCACAGCCGTAGGCCTTTGGGGACTGATTTAATTGTACGGAATGTTGGGTTAGACTTGACTTAGAATATTGAGTTTGTCATGCCACAGCCGTGACTCAATTATTCAAGAAGCTAAAGTTTGATTAGGGAATAACATTAGATGTAATTGACAAGAGTTGTCTGCCTATTGAACATTACATGGCGTTTCGTGCCACAGCCGGGGTTGTGTAATGGAATGTAGGATTTCTATTCCCACTAGCATTATGAATGCTTAATTTTTCACGTAGGGGGTTGAATAAATTAGGTAAACTAGTGGGAGCCACTTATGAATAAAGACCCGATTCATATAGTGTTTTGAAATGAAATCGAATATTTGCTAAGTGTTGTTATGTGTTTATCATTTACAGATTTACTTTGTACATTATGTCTGCTGCACTATCACTTAGGAGCATACTGGATGCTCACAAATTGACTGGTCCTAATTATGCTGACTGGCTTCGAAACTTGAGAATTGTTCTCAGGATTGAGAAGCTGGAATACGTGATTGACTCACCTAAGCCTACTGAACCTGCTAGTGATGCACATAATGATGAACATGTTGTGTATCGTAAGTGGATAGATGATGCAAATGTTGCTCAATGCATCATGCTAGCTTCCATGAACATTGAGCTACAGAAGCAACATGAGCATATAGATGCTCACACTATCCTCATGCATCTACAAGAGTTGTATGATGTGGCGGGGAGGACAGCTCGATATGAGATATCGAAGGAGCTGTTCGGTTGTAGGATGTCTGAGGGATCATCTGTGAATGACCATGTACTTAAGATGATCAATTTGATTGAACGTCTTGGACAACTTGGTTTTGTCATGGATGGGGAGCTGAGCCAAGACCTGGTCTTGCAATCGCTTCCGAGTTCGTTCTCGCAGTTTGTTGTGAACTTTCACATGAATAAGTTGGATGTCAGCCTGCCTGAACTCTACAACATATTGAAGACTGCGGAATCGAATTTTCCCCCTAAGAAGAGTTCTGTTCTTCTAATTGGTAAAGGTTCCAATCCTAAGAAAAGGAAGAGGAACCCTTCCAAGAAGAAGAAAGTAGGTGAGAAAATGCCGGTTCCACCAAAACCTGAAGACCCCGAGAGCAAAGTTGTTTGCTTTCACTGTAACAAGGTGAGGCACTGGAAGAGGAACTGCAAGGTTTACCTTGTAGAATTGAAGAAGAAGAAGGGTAGTGAGACTACCGCTTCTGATTCAGGTATGTTCATGATAGAAATGAATATGTCATTAAATCAAATTTCTACCTGGGTATTAGATACCGCCTGTGGTTCTCAAATCTGCAATTTGTTGCAGGGACCAAGGAGAAGTAGGACTCTTGAGGAAGAGGAGGTGATTCTACTGATGGAAATGGAGCAAGAGTTGCTGCTGAAGATGTAGAATCATTTCATTTACATAGGCCTACAGGCAAGACTATTATTTGAAATAATTGTTATTTTGTTCCCTCGATTGTGAGGAATATTATTCCCATATTAGACTTGGCTGGATTTTCATTTATTATTGAGAATAATGAATGTTCTATTCTTAGAGATAATATTCTTTATGGATGTGGTGCTTTAAATAATGGTCTGTATGTATGTGACATAATTTATTTCAGATTGAACAAACTAATAAAAGAAAAGAGATGATAAAAATCTCACTTTATAGTGGCATTGCAGTCTCCATTTAGTAGACATGGAGAGAGGGCTGCAAATTTGCTAGGAATGGTACACACAGATGTATGTGGACCAATGTCTACGCAAGCCATGGGTGGATTTTCATACTTCATTACTTTCATAGATGATAGATCTGGATTCGGATATGTGTTTGATGAAACACAAGTCTGAGGCCTTCGAAAAGTTCAAAGAATATAAGTATGAAGTGGAGAAACAACCAAACATAGTATTATAACTCTTCGATTAGATCGAGGTGGTGAATACTTGAACGGAGAGTTTCTGGATTATCTCAAAGTAAATGGTATAGTCTCCCAGTGGACTCCTCCAGATTAGTATCTGAAAGGAGAAATCGAACTTTGTTAGACATAGTTCGGTCCATGATGAGCTATGCAAATCTTCCAGTATTTCTATGGGGTTATGCATTGGAAACCTCAGTATATTTACTGAATAAGGTGCCTTCCAAAATCTGTTCCTCAAACTTCATATGAGATATGGAAAGAAAGGAAACCGAGTCTTAAACACGTTAAGATTTGGGGATGTCCAACTTATGTCAAGAAAGTTGACCCAGATAAGCTGGAATATCGATCCGGAAAATGTAGTTTTGTGGGATATCCTAAAGAGACTTTAGGGTATTACTTTTGCACCGATCATCGGGTGTTTGTCTCCAGACATGCTACCTTCTTGGAAAAGGAGTTTATCCTTGAAGGAAACAGTGGGAGCAAAATTGAACTTGATGAAGTTCAAGAAGCACAAACTACTACAGATCGAGTGGAAACACCTGTTCTGACTGAACAACCTTTTGTGGAACAGCCCATTCATAGGTCAGGGAGAGTGTCTCGCCAACCTGAGATGTAATATGGACTTGTCATTGAGAATGACAATGAGTTGTCGATCATTAATGATGACGACCCTGTGACCTATAATGAGGCTATGAGTAGTATTGACTCAGAGAAATGGCATAGTGCCATGAAATCCGGAATGGAATCTATGTATACGGTATACAAAAGATAGATTATAGCAGATGGCCAGGTGGAGACCTTTAAGGCCAAGCATTTGGGAAAAGGATTCAAACAAAGGCAATGGATTGACTTTTATGAAACCTTTTACCTGTAGCCCTGTTAAAATCAGTTCGGATTTTGCTTGCGAATGCTGCTTACTACGACTATGTGATCTGGAAAATAGCCAGATGGTTTTCTTTCCAAGGGAAATGAAAACCTAGTGTGTAAGCTGCTGCGAACCATATGTGGTTTAAAGCAAGCTTCTCGAAAGATGGAACATTCGTTTTGATGAGAAAATCAAAGAGTTTGATTTTATCAAAAAACGTAGATGAACCATGCGTCTACAAAAGGGTTAGTGGGAGCGCGGTAACATTTCTTGTATTGTATTGAATTAGAGTTGACACACATAACAACATAGCAGACCCACTCACAAAGCTACTTTATGAAAGTCACTTTGATCGTCATAAAGACAAGATGGGTATTAGATACCAGAGTGATTGGCTTTAGTACAAGTGGGAGATTGAAAGGAATATGTCCTAAGTCCAATCATGTATAAGGATTTAGGAATAACTTTTATGTAATCTGTTTTGATTTCATTGATATTAATAAAAGACTTGTTTTGTTTTTATTATGGGCTTTATCTATTTAAGTGTTTAAATAAGATATACCATAGTTTAGAGTAAAGCTTTTTATGGATTATGATGAGATCATAATAGTGAGACCTAAAAAGATGATAACTCTAAACTTAAATAGTTCCTGGTCATAGGATTACTAACTGGTAATTAATAATCCGAAAAGATCGGTACATACTATGCTTGCTTCATTATGAAGGATGTCTATTCTCATAGACATTTGTGTGGTGACACTATAGCTAGTATGTAGATGCTTATTATAGAATAAGTTCACTGAACATGACTCGCACAGCTGAACAACTGATAGAGTTCACTCACGTGTCAGCAGTTGTTCACATAGTGATAGTTGTACAAGTATCCTTAGACTTGAGGTCATCATAGTCATCTTGTGTACACTGAACTATGCTTTGATTTAGTTCTTAGTCTCTAGGGACAATTATTAGGGCTCTTCCGGGTATAGGAATTTGTACACGAAGATAGTGTATGATCAATAAAGGATCTACCCCTTCCAGTGAAGGAAGCGAATGTTCAAGGCTGATCCACTTATGCTAGTTCAGGAATCTCTGGCCAGAGTGAATGAAATTAGAAAGGAGTTTCTAATTTGCATAGAACTACGCATAGTAAATGGTAAGCAAGTGATTGAATTAGGTAGGCTTGACAAGAGATCCATGCCTTGTATTTAATCGGGACATTGTAGGGTAGAAGGAGTTTATTGTATGGTAACTATTCACTGAATAGGTTCTTGGTATTCTAAGCAGTGAATTCATATTATCCGGATAGTCGCGATATGCTGAGAAGTATCCCTCACGATGTAGAATAAATGTGATTAATTAATTAATCATATTTAATAAATTAGAGAATTTATATAAATAATGATAAAATAGTTTTATTATTATTTATTTCTACTACTGGCTTAATATTGAACCTACAGGGTCACACCATAAAAAGAGAATGATTTAATGGTGGAGGAATTAATTAATAATGGCTAATAATGATTTATTTATGAAATAAATAATTAATTGGCAAATTTAATAATTGATTAAATGAGATTTAATTGATTATAAATTAATTAAGAAAAGTTCTTAATATTATTAATTAAAGGATTTAATTTTTGGAAATTAAATCAAGAGAGAGAATTATTTCTAAAGTGTTTAGAAAAAGGATTAATGATTAAAAGGTGTTTTAATTATTAATGAGAATAATAAATGGGATAATAATAATAATATTTATGAGAAAATTTCAGCTGAAAATTTTGCCTATAAATACACTATTATAGACCCTAATTTTATTCGAACCCACACAAAACCCAAAAAGTTTGGAAAACCCAATTCTCTCCACCTCCTTCCTCCTCCTTAATATCGTTTTCTTGGTGGATACCGGTGGAGTGCTTCACACTTGAGGAGCAACTGCTAAGGATCTCTGATCGTTGTCTCCGAATTATTTTTAAAGGTTAGATTCGATCTCTCGAATTTTTATTCATGATCTGTATGCTTTTATTTGGATTTTATATGTGTAAAAGTGTTTTTCCATGCCCCCGCTGTGTTTAAAATCCAACAGGGTCCAGCTCATCACTGGCCCTTATCGTAACCATCCAGTCCATAGAGTATTTTGATATCAAATCATTTTGATTTTAAAACATCCCAAATCAGGGTTCGCAAATAACCCGAATGAATGGGTACTTGCTCAAGAGATCAATCGATAATCAAGGAACAAGTTCAAAAAGGTACTCGCATAAATAAGAGTAATTGCAGTGAAATATAAAAACATTTAACTATTCTGAACTTAGAATATGAGCGATTAAATATTTGCAGTATTTTAGGAGAAAGGTTAGGTATACTTGCCTCAATTGATAATCCTCTGATCTTTAACTAGATGTCATATCACTCAGTCTTATTGCATCTGTATTTCCCTGGACAGGCTACTTGACCTTTCTTATCATTTACCCTCTTAGGTTTATCTTTATTCTGAATCCACTCGTTTCATTACTACACGCAGTCAGGCTTTACTTCTACGGTTCTACCATCTCTATCTGGCTTTGAATGCCTTGAACTATTTGCATCTATCATAAATAACACTATTCAATGAACTGATAATATATATAATTGTCTAGTCTATACATTTATCTTTATCGTCTACCCGCCCGGTAATAATAGATAAGGATCACCTTTAATCATATAAAGTTTAATAAACACGTGGACTCATAGTTCACATAACACATAAACACGCAAGGCACGCATCACATAATTCATATAACACATAATCACATAATTCATGTAGCATATAAGTTGAATCGTCAAAAGATAGGTCTCGATATATTTAGAATTAGAATCGGGTCAAAAAGAGTATTTTATCGATTAATAACCGCCTCAGAATGATTTATAAAATAAACACCCTTTTGATACAAAAGAAATTAGGGCTCGAAAGTATTTTTAGTGAAAGCAGAATATTTTTCCGAGTCTAGAGGCGTTCGTTTCGTATTAAACGGACGAACGGTTGATTTATTATGAATGTTTAAACATTTTTCGGAATTAAAACGGGTCTCTGAATCATTTTATAATTAAATAATAGCGTTCGAATATCCGAATCTAACTTTAAAATAATTTTATAATAATTATCGAGCCTTGAAAATAATTTAAAATAATATTTTAAAGCTCGAAACTATTTTTCAGAATTTTTAAATCAATTTTAAATAATTAAATCTAATTATTAAATCAATTAAAATTAATTAAATTAATTAATCAATTAATTAAAATTAACCAACTAATTAAAATAATTAAAAATTAATTAAAATTAATTAATAAAATAATTTTGATTTATTTTTAAATAAATAAATAATTAAAACAATTTTCTGAATTTAAAATAATTAAATAAACAGTTTTTCTGATTTTTAAAATAGTAGAAGTATCGTTTTTAAAATAAAGTAAACATAAATCCTATTTTCGTAAAGTTTTGAAACTAAAATACGGAATTTATACTTTTTGTAAATAATAGGGGATCAAATTGTAATTTATCCTCCCTGCCGCTTGCCCCGCCGCTGCGCCGCCACCGGCCGGCTTTTCCTTGCACGAAAACAACCCAGGAAGTGCAGATTTGAAGCTCTCGTTGCCAGGAACCATATTACGGAGTTAAAATTGAGGAAGGACTTCGGTTTTAGCCAGAAATCCCAGTCGAAATCTCGCCGCCGGCGAGCTTCAAAGTTTTTCGGCGAGCTGCTATATTTAATCTCTGATCAAACTACTAGTACCAGTCGAATCCTCGAACAACGATCTACAATCTGATGTAACTCGTTTCAACCCAGAATCATTAAAAATAAAACCCCCAAATCAAATTAAGAATATTCAAACAATTATAAACCCTAGTTTACAATCCGAGAATCAAACTCAAATTTAACCATGTTACTGAACTCCAAATTTGACATATAATATACCAAAATGACCAGGAAGAAAATATCTACACGATTATGCCATCAAATCATATCAAAAACATCAAGAACAAAAATTCATAATTAATTCGAATTAAAATAAATAAATAACAAAATCACCTTGATTTCTGCACTGAAATGGTTGATTGATTCAGAAAGTACTTTTCAAGAGCTTCGTTTTGATATATCACATGTTTGAATCGGAGTTCGGTAATGCCTTCGTTCGTACGTTTGATTTTTAAGAACGTATCATTTTTAGGGTTTTTTCTTTGTAATTACTATATTTTTACTGGTTGTAAATAAATAAACGAATAAAATGAAATAAGAAATATGCTATTTATATTTATGGAATATTAGTTCATTCTGGATCATTTTGGATCGTTAAATTACTTGCTTAGCCGCTAAGTAATTGCAATAATGATCCGATTTGATATCAGTTTTGGATAATTATCCCAACCGGGCTTTTTATAAAACACTTTATACGAAAATAATGTAATAATATCCCGTCTTTCGAAAATACGGGTTTTGTTGATTCACCGAAATGATTATTGTATCGAAATCCTGCGCCGGGCCGCGCACGGGTCATACCGTAATCCGGATCGAAAAACTCAAAACACGGAAAATGTCCGGAATTACCAGATTTCGGGTTACGAAGGAGTTTTCGGAAGAGTTTCGGGTTGTAAAAACGTAAAAACGGTTGAAGTCGGACGATTCCCGGCTTTATAAAATAATTTTGTAATTATTCAGAAAATAGTTAATAATTCATAAATCATTATAAAGTCATATAACTCTCCAAAAATTACCAGAAAAATATCTTAATTATTTATATTTTATTCTGGACATATTAAAATTAATATACTCACATTTTATTAGATACAAACATCCAAATAATATTATCAATCATAAGATAATTCACCAAAAATTCATATAATATTCACATAATAATCATATATTGATACCAATAATTACACGATATTTCCCGGATGTTACATTGGGCCTAGTCCGTGGACAGCTTATGTTCGTGGACCTTGACGACCTCCTCTCGTGGGCCTTGACGACCTCCGCTCGTGGGCCGTCTTTAGTCTGTGACAGGCCCTGATCAACCCAATTTTGTATTGGGCTTTAGACAAGAATTCCAAGTGTAATTAATGCAACATTTAATATATCTTAAGAATGTATTTTCTATCCATATCATTTGCCCCCAACTTTCGGAAAGACTACTCGAGTTTTTGTGGAAGTTATATTGGTATATTCGCGACTCGGGTTACTTTAGGCCCTTGTCGAGTATCGGCCCTTCATGGGTATTAGCCCTTCATGGGTATCGGCCCTTCATGGGTATCGTTATTTTATCGTAAAGTATGGAGCGACCTATACGTTTACAATGACTTATACTTTTTTAGTATGAGTATACACACTTACGGCCTTTGCACATGCTAATTGAATAGTGTTTGACACTAAATGGTCCTAATCGGGAATAAAAAGCAAGCGTTTATCACCCCTTAACCTTCGTCAAGGTTAATTATAGGGAGAAAGCTGCTAACTGGCCCTAATCGGGGCTAATTGACCATAAACGGGGCTAATTTTCTTGTACCATTTGTTAATTAGGCCTACTACAACATAATTTTAAGCTAAAGCACACTAGCTGACCTTAATCGAGGCTAATCATAAAACTGGGCTTAATTGTCTTAATCAGGGCTAATTAGTATGCACAAGCCACTAATTATCCCTAATCCACACTATTTGTTAGATATATTTGTGATGTCGTGTCTAATAATGATTTGTATTTAGTTTTCAGATCTTGACTAACAGGACAAATCGGAACTTAACTGGAAATCAGTACTTATACTGAAGTCAGAACTTAAGATATCAGAAGATATTTATCAGGAGATAATATCAGGACTTAAGAAGACTTTCAGATAAGGAAGGCGGCTGATTGAAAGGAAAGAAGATCAAGACTAAAACAAGAAGAGATATGCATGGAGAAGAATTCTATGAAGAATAGAATACTTGGAAGAAAAAATAACTAGTTGATATATTTTAGGACACAGAATCATATTCAATATCAATTAGAAGATTATCTTGTAACTGTGTGTCTATAAAAACACAACATAGGGTTTACACTATAAGTGTTATCTTAATCGAGAATATTATTCATTGTAACCCTAACAGCTCTCGTGATATCTGTTCATCACTGAGAGAGAACGGTTTCATTGTAATACTGTTTTATTAATAAGATTATTCTGTGTTTTATACTTGTGTTCTTAATTCGATGTGATTGTACTATACACTGTATTCAACGCCCTTCTACAGTGTGTGTGTGACCTAACAAGTGGTATCAGAGCTATCTGTTAACACATATACAGTAACGATCCAAAACAATCATGTCTGAAGAAGAACGATCTCCAATCAAGCCCACCAAAACTGAAGAAACTCCAAAGACTCAAATCCAAAATCGATATGAGACAATTAGGGTTTTCATACTGAAACCTTCTGAGTATCCCATATGGAAAGTGAGGATGACTATGTTTCTGGAAGCTACATATCCAGAATAACTTGACAGAATTAATGAAGGACCACATAAGCCAACCAAGCTCTCTGTTGTAGTTGCAGATAAGCCAGCAATGACTGTACCAAAGGAGAAAAGTGAATATACAGCTGAAGATATCTCATCTATTGCCAAGGATGCAAAGGTAAAACATTTGCTGCATAGTGCCATTGACAATGTTATGTCAAACAGGGTAATAAACTGCAAGACTGCAAAGGAGAAATGGGATGCCTTGGAGATAAAATGCCAGGGAACTGCTGCAATTAAGAAAATCATGAGGACTATACTCACTCAAGAGTATGAGCACTTTGACTCAAAACCTGATGAGTCATTAACTGGTCTATATGACAAATTTATCAAATTCTTGAATGATCTGTCACTGGTGGATAAGGAATATGATCTTGAAGATACTAATTTTAAATTCCTTTTAGCTCTTCTTGAAAGTTGGGATTTGAAGGCAACCACGATAAGAGATAACTATGCTCTTGATGAAACTACTCTTGATGAAATTTATGGTATGCTCAAGACTCATGAACTTGAGATGGATCAAAGAAGCAAGAGACATGGGAGAAAGTCAAGAACAGTTGCTCTTAAGGCTGAGGAGGAATCCCCCAAAGTGGCTGTCTCAAAGAAAGGCAAAGGAAAGGCTCTCATCACAAAGTCTGATACTGAGTCATCAAGTTCTGATAATGATGAGGAATCAGAAACTGAAAGTCTATCTGAGATGGATGCTGATGAAGAGATGATGAGATTGTGTGCTCTTATGGTGAAAGGTATCACAAAGATAGCCTACAGGAAATTCAGAAAGGGAAGGAAGTTTTCCAGGAAAAGTGGAAGTTCTGACAAGAAGGGATTCAGAAAATCTGAAGGCAAAGGAGGAAAGTTTGACAGAGGAGATAACTCAAATGTTAAATGCTACAATTATGGTGAGAAAGGCCACATATCTCCTGACTGCAAGAAATTAAAAGGTGACAAAGGCAAGACACTTGTCACAAAGAAGAAAAGCTGGACAGACACTTCAGATTCTGAAGATGAGGTGAACTATGCCTTGATGGCAAATGCTGAAAGCAGTTATGAAGATTCTGAGTTAAAGGTACCTCAAACAACTTATGCTTTTCATACTGATGATATTACTGAGTTGAGATCTTATCTTAAAACCATGTTCATTAGCTATAGAGATCAGACTTTAACATGTGATAGGTTAACTTCTGAAAATCTGGCTTTTAAGAAAAGGAATGACTATTTAGAAAAGGAGTTAGTTATGTTCCATCAAACTCAGAAAGAAAGAGATGATGCTTTTTATGTTAGAGATGAAGTGTTAAAATTGAATCAATCTCTAAAAGCTGAGTTAGAAAAGGAAAGAGAGATTATCAGGACTTGGACTAACTCTGGCATAACAACTCAGAATTTACTAAGTAGTGGAAATTGGAAAGAGGGCTTAGGTTATGGAGATAATAAAAGTGAAACAGAAACCGAACAAATTAAGCCAATTGTTGTTAAACAGACTAATAAGCCAAAGGTAAATCCTATTAAGTTTGTAGCTAAAACTGTAAAGTCTGATTCTGAAAAGATGAAAGATACTGAGACAGAAGTTAAGGCTTAGTCAACTTCTGACAAATCAAAACAGGATAAGCAAACTGAAGTCAACATAGGCTTAATGACAAAGAAGCAACTTAAGTATAAACTGAAAGAGATTAAGAATGTAAACAAGGTAAAGCCATCTAGGAAAAATAGGAATGGAAAGGAAGGTGTGAATAAAAGCAATAATTATATGCCTGTTCCTAATGCTCCTAGAAAGAAATGCTATAACTGTGGAAATTCTAACCATCTGGCTTCTTTTTGCAGGAAGAATAAGAATATAAACTCCTTACCTTTTAAGTCAGGAGTTAAGAGTCAGTCTGTTAGGTTTAAGCCACAAAATCCTTGTTTTCATTGTGGTAGTTTATGGCATTCCATTTATACTTGTAAGGAATATCATAGTTTGTACTATGATTATTATCAAATAAAACCTTCTTTAAAGAAAGTTAGCATTGTTCCTTCTAGTGTAAGTTCTGATGCAAAGTCTGATACTGTAAATTCTGATAAGAAAAATGTTAACTTAAACTCTGATGTTAAATCCGCTGCAAATGTTAACAAACTTAATAAGGCCAAAGGATCCAAGCAAGTTTGGGTCCTTAAAACTAATCATTAGTGGTCTTTATGATTTCAGGGCAACATGAAAAACATCCTAGTTCTTGATAGTGGATGTTCAAGACATATGACTGGAAATAAAGCCCTGCTATCAGACTTTGTGGAGAAAGCTGGCCCAGGAGTTTCTTATGGAGATGGAAACATGGGAAAAACTCAAGGATATGGCAATATCAATCTTGGGAATGTCATCATTATAAAAGTAGCTCTAGTCTCAGGACTTAAACACAACCTGCTGAGTGTTAGTCAAATCTGTGACAAAGGTTATCATGTGGATTTCTTTGAAGAACACTGTGAAGTTGTAAGCAAATCTACAGGCAAAGTTGTTCTGAAGGGATACAGGTATGATAACATTTATGAAGCCAAGCTTTCAGCAAGTTTTGATAGTTCTGCAATCTGTCTGTTAAGCAAATCATCAATTGAGGAAAGCTGGGATTGGCACAAGAAACTCTCTCATTTAAATTTCAATAATATAAATGAACTAGTCAAGAAAGATCTTGTGAGAGGACTGCCAAAATCAGTATTTGCTCCTGATGGCCTTTGTGATTCATGTCAAAAGGCAAAACAAAGAAAATCTTCATTCAAGAGTAAGACTGAATCTTCAATTCTTGAGCCTTATCACCTACTACATGTTGATCTATTTGGTCCAGTGAATGTCATGTCTATTACAAAGAAGAAATATGCTATGGTCATAGTAGATGAGTTTACCAGATACACATGGGTGTATTTCTTGCACACAAAAAGTGAAACTGCATCTATCTTGATTGATCATGTCAAACAACTGGATAAGTTGGTCAAAGACTCTATGAAAATCATAAGAAGTGATAATGATACTGAGTTCAAGAATTTGATCATGGAAGAGTTCTGCAAAGACCATGGAATGAAGCAGGAATTTTCTGCTCTTGGAACTCCACATCAAAATGGAGTTGTTGAAAGAAAGAATAGAATTCTTATTGAAGCTGCACGAACTATGCTTGATGAAGCAAAGTTACCAACCTACTTTTGGGCTGAAGCTGTGCAGACTATTTGTTTTACTCAGAATGCAACACTTATCAACAAGCATGGAAAGACACCATATGAGATGGTGAAGAAAAAGAAGCAAAATCTGAAGTACTTTCCTGTATTTGGATGCAAGTGTTTTGTTCTTAAGACTCATCCCGAACAGCTGTCCAAATTTGATCTAAAAGCTGATGAAGAAATCTTTGTCGGATATCCACTTTCCACAAAAGCCTTCAGAGTCTACAATTTAAGAATAAGGGTAGTCATGGAATCTATCAATGTCTCTTTTGATGATAAGAAAATGACTGGAATTGAAGATTTCAATGATCATGATCAGCTGAGATTTGAGAATGAAGTTTTAAATTCTGATTCTGTAAATTCTGATAGTCTAAATCCTGATACTGTAAATTCTGATGGGTTAAACTCTGATATTATTGAAACTGTGGTGACAACGCCAAAGGAAAATGCACCTATGCAGGGGGAGCATAATGAAGATCTAACCACATCTCAAGAAACATCGGAACCTAGAACAGGCTCTTCAAGTTCTGATTCGTCAAGTTCTGATGGGCCAAGTTCTGATAATTCTGGAAACTCAAATTCTGAAGAATCCAACTCCGAGAGCATAATGTTGTGCAAGACATGCCTGTTTCATAACAAGACTAAGTCATATTGAAAACCCTAAGATTAGTTGTATTGTAACCTTAATCTGTAATTTATACTTGTAACACTTAATGTCTGTAAAATGTAAATGGAGCAGACTGGAGCATTTTTCCCTAAACAGTGTCAAGCCTAAGAATTCTATCTGGAAGAAGATCAAGAAGGTCATGCCTCAGAAGAATTATGAAGAAGTTTGGAGTTGAATAATTCTGTTTGGTGAAAAACATTATAAGTCAAGATCTCTACAAGTCACATAATTAGTGTTATAGAGAAGTCATTCGAGAACTCAGAAAGACCTATCGAGAACTCAGGAATTGTCTATCGAGAACTCAGGAAATGCTATTGGAGATATTGATAAGTCAGATACCCATTCGAGAACTCAGAGATATCGACAAGTATACATTCATTAGAGAACTCCGAGTTATCGATAATCCAAAGTCTATTAGAGAACTCTGAGTTATCGATAAACCAAAATTCACTAGAGAACTCAGAGTTGTCGATAAGTCAAGTCAACAATGAAGTTTCAGAGATATCGACAAGCCAACATGCCTATCGAGATGTCGAGTTCTCTACAGCTTAATTGGAGATCTCGAAGTGAAGAAATTTCTCTAAGTACAGAATTGCAGAACAATTCAATATCCAAGGTTGCAAATCAACAAATAATTCACACAGCTGGATTGACAAGTCTACAAAAAGTAGCTTGAGAGATGTACAAGATTAATGGTGAAGATTAACTGAAAAAGGAGGATCAACCAATACACAGTGGATGAAGATATGCTAATCTAGATATGGAAATCTCACTTTTCCTTTAAATAGAAGTGATTAGTGACATGTTAGAAAAGTGATTAGCACTTCTTATTATTCACTGTGTAAACCAAAGTTAACTATCATATAAAGTTAACTGAGGTCATTTGTTTAAGATGGGACTGAATATATTAGAAATTATATTCTCTCTCAAGAAAGAAGCTAAGTTCTAAACCAAGAACTTAGAGATTTTGTAGCAAAACACTGCTTGATTTTTAATATAAAATTAAGTGAGTTTTGAAGATCTTTGTTTTACATATTTGCATTGTTATTTATGTTTAACATCTATTCTACAAAATCATTGATAACAACCAACTGCTAAACCCAAAGTCAATCAAAAAGTAAACATTTAAGCCAAAACATATTCACCCCCCCTCTGTGTTGTATTCATATCTAACAAGTGGTATCAGAGCAAAATCTGAAAGTAAACAGATTAGATCTTGGAAAAATGAATACACATAAAATCAGTAGTATCAAGATTCCTCCCTTTGATAAGGCCAACTACACTTTATGGAAAAAGAAAATGTTGCTGTTTATAAGAATGGCCAATCACCTTTATATTCAGATCCTCAAGAATGGGCCCTTCATTCCTATGGTTAGAGTTGAGGAAACCACATATGGAGACATGGTTATTCCAGCTCATTATGCTCCCAAGGATGCCTCTGAGTATACTGAAACTGAAATAGAGAAAGTTTCCCTAGACAGTGCTTTGTAACTGATACTAATTAAGTCACTTGACAATATAATGTATAATAACATTGTCAACTGTGACACTGCAAAACAGATCTGGGAAAAGATTGAGATACTCTGTGAAGGAACTGAGGAGGTTAGGTCAAATCAAAAAGGATATTGATTTCTCAGTATGAGGGTTTTATGGCTAAACCAAAGGAAGGTATTACTGATGAGTTTGAAAGGTTTAATAAGCTGATAAATGATTTGCAGCTTCATGATAAATTTTATGATATTGAAGAAGTGAATTTGAAGTTCTTGCTTACTCTCCCTGATCATTTGGAACAAAAGATCTCTGCAATAAGAGAAGGAAGGGATTTGAGTAGAATCACACTGGAAGTGCTCTATGGGGTTCTGAAAACTTATGAACTTGTAATGATTCAAAGGAAATCATTAAGGGCTGGTCAATGATATGCAATGGATGGCTCAAGTGCACTGATTGTGAATGATGAGCAAAGATCCCAAACTCCAGAAATTTCTACAAGTGAGAAAAGAGTCAATGACACTAAAGAGCAAGTCATACTGGAATTGGATGAAGAAGATGAGTTCTACACTCTTGATGAGCTTGATGAACTAGACAAATCAATGGCTTACTTGGCTAGAAAATTCTCTAACATTAGAGTGAAGAAACCAATAATTTTTAAGAGCAAAGGACAATCCTTCAACAAAGACAGCAACTGGAAAGGAAAAGGGAAGTACACTCCTGATAGCAAAACTAGCTACAAAACTGGATCTGTTGATAAATCAAACATAAGGTGCTTTAACTGTGATGAGTTGGGCCATTTTGCTATAGAATGTAGGAAACCTAAGAAGGCAAAGAAAGACAAAGCCTATCTTGAATTGGAAGCAAAGTATGATGCTCTTCTAAAGAAGGAACAAGGGAAAGCTTATATTGCTGAGGGCAAAAGCTGGGATGATTCAGATAATGATGAAGATGAAGAAGTTGGAAACTATACACTCATGGCCTTGGAGCAAGGAGATTCTTCATCATCTAAATCACAGGTACCAACTCTTACCACAATTGGTTTAAATATGAGTTAATATAAGGAAACTGTTAAAAAGATGAGCACAGAAATGTTCCACATTCATACAAGCATGGTTGCTGCAAATGAGGAAGTTAGCAGATTGAAAAAGATCAATGAAAAACTTGAGAGTACAAAATAAGAGACTGATTTGTTGCTGGTTGAGCTTGATGCTGCTAAGCAAGAAAATGCATACTTAAAAAACAAATTAAAGTGTGCAAGTGAAATTGAAGCATTATTGAGAAAAAGGCTGGAGAAGAATGAAGTGAAGCTGAAATCCTTCAAAAATGCTTCTGAGTTGATTGGCCAATATCATGAAAAGAATAAGCCATGTGTAAACATTGCCATTAGTCTTGATTATGAGGGTTTGAACAACAAAAAGAAGTCTGTCAGTGACAAAGGAAAATCAACTGAAACTGAGAATGTTCCAATTATTTTGAAGAAAGTTGAATCACCTTTGTTCAAGGCATGTGAGGTGAACTTCAGTGAAGAAGAGTTGATCATCAAACAGGAGATAGCTGATGAGGACAAGGAAAAGAAAAATGATGAGACAACTCAGTCTTCCATCTCTGTTGAAACACTAAAAGCCAATCAAGAAACTAAGGAGCCTGTGAAGGAGATTAAAGCTGAAGAGGTCAAAAAGAAAAAGAAGAATAGAAATGGAAAGATTGGGATAAACAAAAGCAATAATTTTGCGTATGTTGCAGATGCTCCTAGAAAGAGGTGTGAGAATTGTGGTTCAATGAATCACCTAACTCACCTTTGTAAAAAGATTGTTAGCAATCCACCTGAAGGAGTCTGCAAGTACAATGAAGCTAAGGCTAATGATCCCTATTCATTCTGTGACAAGTTTGACTGCATTCCCTGCAACAATTGAGAATTAATCTCATAGAATCAAAAGTTGGTTCTATATCTGAAAGGGAAAATACTTAATAGTCTATGAATTCCATTTTATCTGAAATTTCTCATTCTACTTCTGCAAAATCAGTTAACAAGAAGAAAGTGCCCAACACAGCTTGGGTAGCTAAACACACTTAATCCTCATTGTGTGCAGAGCAAAGGAAAGAAGGTCATATGGATCATTGATAGTGGATGTTCCAGGCATATGACAGGTGATAAGGCCCTGCTATCACAATTTGAGGAGATGGATGACCCTTTGGTGACATTTGGAGACAACAACAAAGGATTCACAATGGGATATGGTAAGATTGTTTCTGGAAATGTTGTCATTGAAGATGTAGCACTAGTTGCTAGATTAGAAGTAAATCTTCTAAGTGTTAGTCAATTTACAGACAGAGGTTTTCAAGTTGTTTTCAACAAAGAAGATTGTGCTTTTATTAGCAAAAAGACTGGTGAAATTGCTCTTAAAGGAGTAAGAAAGGGAAGCTTGTTTGTTGCAGACTTAGACTCAACAAATAAGGATGGAGTGTGTTGTTTCTACACCAAGGCATCAGAAGATCAAAGCAAATTGTGGCATAAGAAGCTATCTCACTTGAATTTCAAAGCAATCAACACCTTAGTCAAGAAGGAGCTTGTGAGAGACATGCCCAGTCTGGAATTTGCTCAACTGGAAGTTTGTGAAGCTTGTCAGAAAGGAAAAATGAAAAGATCAAGTCACAAGTCAAAATCTGTGAATTCTATAAGTGCATCTCTGCAACTTATTCACATGGACTTGTTTGGGACAGTAAATGTCTTGTCTATTTTAAGGAACAAATATGCCCTTGTCATGGTTGATGATTTTTCAAGATACACTTGGGTTGAGTTCATGTACTCTAAAGATGAAACTCTAAACATTATAATTGAGCACATCAAGAAAATTGAGAAGCAAGCTGAAGGAAAGGTTAGTGTGAAAAGATTGAGGAGTGATAATGGAACAGAATTCAGAAACTCAACATTAAGTGAATTCTGCAAAAGCAAAGGCATTGTTCAAGAATTTTCAGCAGCTAGAGCACCTCAACAGAATGGAGTAGTTGAGAGGAAAAATAGAACATTGGTTGAAGCTGCTAGAACCTTGATACAAGATGCTCAGTTGCCAACTAGTTTTTGGGAAGAGGCTGTTAATACTGCATGCTACACTCAAAACAAATATCTCATCAACAAAGCTCATGGAAAATCACCTTACTCAATCATGTCTAACAGAAAGTCTACAGTGAAGCATCTACATGTGTTTGGAAGCAAGTGTTATATTCTAAAAGACAACTCTAAATATGTGGGAAAATTTGACTCTAAAGTTTTTGAAGCAATTTTTCTGGGATATTCATTGGAAAGAACAGCCTACAAAGTTTATGTGATTGATCAAAAGAAAATTATGGAAAGCACATATGTGACTTTTGATGATGACAAGTGTCCATGCTTGGAATGCCTTGATGTAAATGACGTTGAAGCCCTTGCATTTGAGAATCTAACCATTGATAGTGATTCTGATGAGGAAGATGAAGTTGTGGCACAACAAATGACAAATGAAGAGACCTCTGAACAAAATTATGGGAATGAAAGCTCTCTTCAGACACCTGAATTTGATGGCACAAACTCAGGGCGAGAAGGAGAGAATGGAAATGACAGTCATGGTAATACTGAAGAAAATGATGAAGGCACTAGTCAACAGACACACACTAGAAAGTGGGATATGAGTCATACAGTAGAAGCTATTATTGGTGATACCTCAGCTAGTGTGAGAACTAGAAGTGCAACTGCAAATGAATGCCTACATGAATGTTTTCTATCTCAAGTAGAGCCCAAGAAAACTGAAGAAGCCCTAGTGGATCCTGATTGGATATGTGCTATGCAGGAGGAGCTGAATCAGTTTGAGAGGAACAAAGTTTGGAAATTAGTCCCTGCACCAAAGAACAGAAGCATAATTGGAACTAAGTGGGTGTACAGGAACAAAATGGATGAAAATGGAATTGTTACTAGAAACAAAGCAAGGCTGGTTGCTAAAGGCTACTCACAAGAAGAGGGAATTGACTATGATGAGACTTTTGCTCTTGTTGCAAGACTAGAAACAATAAGAATTTTTCTGGCATATGCTGCACACTCAAATTTCAAGGTGTATCAAATGGATGTCAAGAGTGCTTTTCTTAATGGTGAACTAGAAGAAGAAGTTTATGTGCAACAACCATCTGGATTTGAAGATCCAGAATTTCCTAACTTTGTTTACAAATTACTCAAGGCTCTATATGGATTGAAACATGCACCTAGAGCCTGGTATGACATACTGTCAGAATTTCTACTCAAACATGGTTTTATAAGAGGTACTATTGATAAGACTCTCTTCTACAAGAAGCATGGTGAAAATATGATCCTAGTTCAAATTTATGTGGATGATCTCATCTTTGGATCTACAAATGAAAAGCTTTGTCAAAGATTCTCTAGGCTAATGCAGAGTGAGTATGAAATGAGCATGATGGGAGAATTGAGTTACTTCCTTGGCCTTCAAGTTAGTCAAAGAAGTGATGGTATTTTCATCAGCCAAACCAAATATGTGAATGACTTATTGAAGAAATTTGGTATGGTGGATAGCTCACCTGCATCTACACCAATGTCTACTGCAACCAAGTTGGATGAAGACAAGAAAGGCAAGAGTGTGGATATTTCAAGCTACAGAGGGATGATTGGATCATTGCTTTATTTGACTGCTAGTAGACCAGACATCATGTTTGCTACTTATCTATGTGCTAGATTTCAAGCCAATCCAAAGGAATCACATTTGATGGCTGTGAAAAGGATTTTCAGATACTTAAAGGGAACTCCAAACTTGGGATTATGGTATCCTAAGGGAACTGGTTTTGAAGCTGTTGGATACACAGATGCAGATTTTGCTGGATGCAGGGTGGATAAGGAAAAGTACTAGTGGAAGCTGTCAATTTCTTGGTCAAAGACTTATATCCTGGTATAGTAAGAAACAACAATCTGTGTCAACTTCCACAGCTGAGGCTGAATATATAGCTGCTGGAAGTTGTTGTGCTCAGGTGCTTTGGATTAGAAATCAGCTAATGGACTATGGTCTAGTGTTACACAAAATTCCTATTATGTGTGACAATACTAGTGCCATATCTATAGTAGCTAATCCAGTTAATCATTCTAGAACAAAGCACATTGATGTTAGGTACCATTTTATCAGGGAACATGCTGCAAATGGTACCATTGAGCTCATTTTTGTTCCAACAGAGAAATAATTAGCCGACATTTTTAGTAAACCTTTGGATGAAGCAACCTTTACTAGACTTGTGAGTGAAATTGGAATGCTCAATTCTTCATCCTAAGGCAAGAACTCAGCTAATGTGTTGCGGCAAATTAATTTCTAATAAATCAACCTAGTTTGATTTAATTGGAAATTAACTGAAATATGAATTATAAATATTTCAGAATCTCTGTATATTTTTTTTAAAACTCAAAAATTAACTTAGAATATTTCAAATTCTAAGTAAACTGTTTAGTTGTTAATTTACATCTTAAATGTGTAAAATTAACACAAGGCAGAATAACAGTACTCGAAGGTATAGAGAACTGAGTTCTCGATAAGTCAAAATGACTTACCGACAAGTCATTCTAGAGTTCTCGAGTGAGTCCTCGATAAGTCTATTTACAGACTTCTCGAATGACTTCTCGATAAGCTCTATTATGACTTATCGATAAGACCATGTAGAGTTCTCTAATAGTATTAATTCACAGAGTTCTCGACAAGGATATTTTGAGACTTATCAATAACTCAGAACTAAAATAATTTAATTCAATGAATTATTTTAGACAAATACTTTTGGAAAATTTATTCTGATTTCAATTAGATTCAATTCAAATAAATTAGAATCATTTTTAGTCCATTTTCGGACAAACTGGGCATTTATCAGAGTTCTCGATAAATTATTTCTTAGTTCTCGAAAAGAATTAATAAAATGACTTATCGAATGTTCCTTTTTCAAATTCAAAATTACTTCTCGATAAGTTTAATATCAAATGTTTATTTGACTTCTTGATAAGTCTTTTACCTTTTCTATAAATACCCAGACTTCTCGATACATACACTGTACTTACACTTTTTCGAGATCTCAAGTGACCTAGCTTTCAGACAAAAGGTGATTTCTCTCTCGTTTTGCTCCTTTCTTAAAACTTTTTCTTACCCACTACTTCTACACACTAAAATGGCATAAAACATTATTAGAGCTATCACTCCAGAGAAGGGAACCAACTTTATTGCTTTTCTTGATGCTAACCAAGCCCCTGATAGTTTCAAGGGGTTTGTGAAGTTTCTTTCTGAATCCTATATTGCAGGTGCTTTAACTGCAAGTCCTGTGCTGTATTTGGATGTTCATCATGAATTTTGGACATCAGCTATAACTAGGACAGTTGTTCTAGAGAATGTCACTTCTATGGTGGTCACCTGCACAATTGGAGGCCAAGAAATTGAGTTTTCAGCTGCTGATGTGAATACAGCCTTGGGATTGCCAACTGAGAACTATGGAGAGATGCCAACTGCAAATGAGCTGAGTGAATTCATGGACTTCATCAACTATAGTGGCTCAATCAACTTGGCAAGTCTAAACATGACAAACCTTAGGAAAGAATGGTCCTTTGTGTTTGATTATGTAGTGAGGGCTTTCACCTGCAGAAAAACTGGCTTTGACAACATCTCAAGTGTGGTACAGAAGCTGGTGTTCTCAATAGCTCACAACAGGCATCTGAATGTTGGGGATCTAATTCTGAAGGAGCTGGCTACTAGGCTTACTATGCCTTTGAAGAATAGAGGTAAAGAAATCTTTTTGCCAAGGTTTATTATGTCTACTTTAGCTCATAAAGTAAATGACATACATTTGTTAGCTGGTATTGATAGTAGTAGAATTGGAAATTGTAAGCAAGTGTCCAAAATAATATTTGGCTCACTTACTACAAAGAATAAGGTGAGTGTAAGTCTTAGAATCATTCCATTTATGTTGGAGAGATTCAGGACTTATCCTTACCCTATGCCAGACATGAGGTCTCATCAATTTGCTAGTTCAACTATGGTTCCTGAGCCTGTGGAAGTACAAACACAGGCACACCAACAGGGACCTTCCAAAGCTGCAACCCCTTCTTCTAAGCCACTAGATGTTAGCAAACCAACCACTTTAGTCTCTCAAAAGACTGAAGTGAGTAAAAAGAAGAGAAAGGAACCAACCCTTACTATTGTTAATGAGAGTGAAATAGTTCAAACTGAACCACAGTCACCCTTGGTCAAGAGACCAAAGAAGAGTAAGATACCTGAGTTGACCACTCAAAACACCTCTGTGTCCTCCCAAAAGGGCACAGTTGAACAAATGGGGAGTAAACAGTTACTAGATGCATCCTCTCAACAGGGTGTATCTATTGAAAAGAGCATTCACCCCAATGCATCCTGTACTGAGTCAGCACAACCTGCACCTAGAGTGTATGGTAGAAGAAATAAAGATGGAACACACATTGAGGGCACATCATTTGAAGCTCCTTCATCCATTCAGGGGGAGCTGCCAACACTCACAACTGAGCAAACTTCTCTAATCTCTCAAATTTCTTCATCATATAGAGCACTTGAATCTGATTCTCAAGTGCACCAACACTCAAGTGACATGGTTCATGAAACTGTGATCACCACCCAGAACCAACATCTAGATGGTGAGAGGCTACTAGCTGGGGTAGACCTTGATGACACCATAAAAAATATGGGGATTTCATCAGTTTTTACTGAAGACCCCATGGTCACTCTTGCACCTTCATGTGCACAATCATCTTCACAGATGAATAGGTTTGAGGGTAGTACTCTTGAGGGAGAGCTATCTAAATCCTCTCCAATTCAATTGGAGGTTCCTCTAGAAGGAACAACTCCCCTCAAAACCCTAGCTGAAATTGCCTTGGGAGTTGAAGCTAGGAGTACAATTTCCAATGACCCTGTTATGGGAGAGGCAAGTTCATCACATTTATGTGATAGTGCTCTGCAAGGTGCACAAAGGTTTGAGGCTGGTGTATATGACAGTAACCCAGTCAAATCCTCTCCAATTCCAATGGAGGTTCCCACTACATGTGGTGAACAACAAACTGTCAAAACCACAAATTTATCCGTGAGTCAAACTGTAACTTCAGTCATAGGTGGTAATCTAGACATTTCTCAACAGCCATCCACATCTCAATCCAGCCAACCACATGTCATGGCTCAATGGCTACAAGATATAGAAGCTCAGCCTTTTACAGTTGATGACATATTGGTAGATCAAATCTCAGGCTTGGCCAATCTCTCTCAGCAATTGCTCACTTCAGACATGGGGAACCAGGACTATCAAACTATACTACTATGCTTCAGTGAAGAGGTTGAACAACAGAAGGAGAAGATAGTAGATGAGGCTGAAGAGGATGGCAATGTAGATGCCTGGTTGTCTGATGACCATGTGGCAGAAATGGATGAAGTTTTGGCTAGATTCAGGAGGGAGTACATAACTATCATAGGAAGCAATGCTAAATCTCTCACTCCTCCTGAAGTCTATGATGCCATCATAGATGTGCACAAAACTCAACTCAAGGCTTCCCATCTCTTTGGAAAGGCCCTTGAAGTAAAATTGACTGGACATGAAGATAAAATCAGGAAGCTGATCAAGTAAAAGATGGATGACATTGTGCCTTCTCAAAAGGACATTAAGAATAAATTCCAGTCTTTCACTGAGCAAATGTCAAGGATGAATCTGGCCTCCATGAAGAAGGAAATGTCAAATATGAAGAGTTCTTTCAAGGCCCTGTTTGAACAAGTTCAAGCTCATATCACAAATTCAAATGATACCAGGGTCAAGCTAAATCAAATGCATACGGCTAGGTATGAGCCTTCATTTCTTCTCATGGAGGGTGTTAGAAAAGCTGTTGATGAACACTTTGGGTCCTTCTCAGCTACAACAGTCTCCACTGCCTCTACTCCTCAAATAAAAGAACTTCAAGATCAAATTTCTTCACTTCAAGCTTCCAACTCAGATTTATCTTCACAAGTCAGAGCTCTAACCACATTGGTTGAGAGTCAACAACATGATATTCAGGCCCTAGTGGAGTCCCATAAGCATTTACAAATACAGAATACAGTTGCTTTGGGAGCCATTATGGGAAAACTCAACATACCACTGCCAACATTGCCTGAAGCTGTAAGACCTGAGATTCCTACTCCCCCACTCATGCCTGTCACCAAGACTAAGGGGAGATAGATGCAAGGCTAGCACAATCAAAACTCAAAAGTCAAGTACAAGGTCTAGAACAAGAGAGGCTCCTTATCGCTGCCCAAGGTCCAGGAATGACACAAGAGTTTGACAATTTGCTCACTGGACTAAGGAACTCTCTCAACAACTTCTTCACTTACAAAAAGACCTTGGAAAAGACTATCAATTACATCAGGGTGCTGTAGATCCCAGTCAAGGACCAGTTTTTGGAGAAAAGGATAGTGATCAATCTTAATGATTCTGGTGTAGACAGATGTATGCAAGTCAATATCAATTATTTAATTTCTTAAAAAAGAGAATCTGAGGTGGATATTTTGATTAACAAGGTCAGGATAATCACCAATAAAGAGAAAATGCTACTAGAAGAGTTGAAGAAGGTTCAAGAAGCTACATTCCCAGAAGCCTATCTATATCCAAGCAAAGGGGTGCACTATATCTGCTCTACAACCAAGCAACTGAAACATTTCCAAGTACCTAAAAACTGTGTCATGGCCAACAGAAAACTGATAATGGTGCTTGAGTCTGGGCTGAAAAGTAAGAAATTGAAGACTAGTGAAGATGAAGCTATGATCAAGATTCTGAGGAGATACATTGATAACCCTGAAGCCAATTTGCCTAAAACTCAAATCAACAAAGATGACTTGGGTGATGATGAGCAGAAGAAAGATGGTCAAAACCCTTCTGGCTCAAACTCAAGTCAATCTAGCACGAAAATTGGTGGAAAAAGTGATAGTGAGAAAGAGAAGGAGAAGAAAAGTGGATCTGAGACTCAAAGGAGGGGTGGAAGGAGACAAAGACAAAAGAATGATACCTCACAACTCCTCCAAACCCTAAATATCCAAATACCAATTGCTAAACCTTCACATTCAACCTCATCAAAAACTGCTCAACCTCAAACCTCTAAGTCTAAATATTTCTACAAGCTCACTGCAAACTCTCTCCTTAAAACTCAAATCACTCACAGCCATACTTCTCTGAAAAGACTCAAAACTGTACCTTCATTCAAGCCACCCCATAAAACACACTTCAAAACAGTTGGAATAGGTCCAAAAGAAGCCAAGGTCAAGAAAAGATTCAGAAGATAAAGAAGACAAAGAAGAAGACAACTGATAGCTGAATTTCTCAATGATCATGGATTTGGTGAAAAGGCCATCTGGAACAGATATGATCAAGATGATTTCCAACCTCTAAATGTTGTTGATTCAAATGAAGACTACTTCCAACAGCTAGCTGAAAGAATGGTCAGAGTTTGGGTTGTTAACATCAAAGAAGTTAGAATCTACTACAGTGATGGGTCCTTTGAACAACTTGGAAATAGACTAATGGATTCTCTCTCAATTATTGAACTGAAACGGGTGCTAAACTTGATGAATGGTAAAGATTCAGCCACTAAGGCATGGAGAACAGTATTGGCAGTGTTTGTGGTTAACAGAGAGGAGATGAGAGATGAGCATAGAGCTTTGTTAGCTGAAAAGAGGAGAAAGTATGAGCATGACATTGATGAGTATATTAGAAGATCAGAAGAGTTGAAGGCAGCAGGCAAGAGCAGAATATCAAAGGATGGAAGATTTCTGAATGTAAAAGCTGGCTCTTTGTTAAGATACAGGATAGGGATGTTAGCTAGTTATCCTAAGCCATATTTGATGAAACTAATAGAGGCTCTAACTGACACCCCCATCCTAGAAGAATTAGAAATACTTGTACATATTAAGAACATAATTGAGAAAGGATCAGAAAGCTCAGTCTTTACTTAATTATTGTAAACTGTTAAATGTTCAATATACAAGTGTTGTGTCAGCTTTTGTATTGTTTTATTTTCATTCTTTCACTTGGGGTTAGTCTTGTTAACAAGCATGAATTTGTGATAAGCAATCTTCTCACAAATTGGGGGAGATTGTTGTGCAAGACATGCCTGTATCATAACAAGACTAAGTCATATTGACAACCCTAAGATTAGTTGTATTGTAACCTTAATCTGTAATTTATACTTGTAACACTTAATGTCTGTAAAATGTAAATGGAGCATTTTTCCCTAAACAGTGTCAAGCCTAAGAATTCTATCTAGAAGAAGATCAAGAAGGTCATGCCTCAGAAGAATTATGAAGAAGCTTGGAGTTGAATAATTCTGTTTGGTGAAAAACATTCTAAGTCAAGATCTCTACAAGTCACAAAATTAGTGTTATAGAGAAGTCATTCGAGAACTCAGAAAGACCTATCGAGAACTCAGGAATTGTCTATCGAGAACTCAGGAAATGCTATTAGAGATATCGATAAGTCAGATACCCATTCGAGAACTCAGAGATATCGACAAGTATACATTCATTAGAGAAATCTGAGTTATCGATAATCCAAATTCCATTAGAGAACTCTGAGTTATCGATAAACCAAAATTCATTAGAGAACTCAGAGTTGTCGATAAGTCAAGTCAACAATAAAGTTTCATAGATATCGACAAGCCAACATGCCTATCGAGATGTCGAGTTCTCTACAGCTTAATTGGAGATCTCGAAGTGAAGAAATTTCTATAAGTACAGAATTGCAGAACAGTTCAATATCCAAGGTTGCAAATCAACAAACAATTCACACAGCTGGATTGACAAGTCTACAAAAAGCAGCTTGAGAGATGTGCAAGATTCATGGTGAAGATTAACTGACAAAGGAGGATCAACCAATACACAGTGGATGAAGATATGCTAATCCAGATATGGAAATCTCACTTTTCCTTTAAATAAAAGTGATTAGTGACAAGTTAGAAAAGTGATCAGCACTTCTTATTGTTCACTGTATAAACTAAAGTTAACTATCATATAAAGTTAATTGAGGTCCTTTGTTTAAGATGGGACTGAATAGATTAGAAATTGTATTCTCTCTCAAGAAAGAAGCTAAGTTCTAAACCAAGAACTTAGAGATTTTGTATCAAAACACTTCTTGATTTTTAATATAAAATTAAGTGAGTTTTGAAGATCTTTGTTTTACATATCTGCATTGTTATTTATATTTAACATCTATTCTACAAAATCATTGATAACAACCAACTGCTAAACCCAAAGTCGATCAAAAAGTAAACATTTAAGCTAAAACACATTCACCCCCTGTGTTGTATTCATATCTAACACATAATTTCAGGGGGAGCATCAGAAAATGTTGATGGAGACAGCATGGATCATGGGGAAGCATCCAGTTCTAGAGATCACCTTCCATCTGCAAGGAAGTGGACTAAAACACATACACCTGACTTGATTACTGGAGATCCTGAAGCAGGTATTAGAACTAGAACAACAACATCAAATGAATGTCTCTATCATTCTTTTCTTTCTCAGGCTGAACCAAAGAAAGTGGAAGAAGCTCTTCAAGATGCTGATTGGGTGCAAGCAATTCAGGAAAAGTTAAATAAATTTGAAAGAAATAAAGTCTGGACCCTAGTACCAAGACCAAAGAACAGAGCAGTTGTTGGTACAAAATGGGTGTTCAGAAACAAAATTGATAGTGATGGCATAATTACAAGGAATAAAGCAAGACTGGTTGCAAAAGGATATTCTCAATATGAGGGAATTGATTATGATGAAACATTTGCACCAGTTGCAAGATTGGTAGCCATAAGGATATTTTTGGCTTATACTGCTCACAAAAAGTTTACAGTCTTTCAAATGGATGTAAAAAGTGCTTTTTTTAATGGAGAATTGGAAGAAGAAGTATATGTTGAACAACCTCCAGGTTTTATAGATTCAAGATTTCCTCATCATGTCTACAGACTTGATAAAGCACTTTATGGCCTTAAGCAAGCTCCAAGAGCATGGTATGAGACATTAGCTCAGTTTCTTCTGGAAAGTGGATTTAACAGAGGGACAATTGACAAAACTTTATTCTATCTCAACCATGGAAAGGACTTACTTTTGGTATAGATATATGTTGATGATATCATTTTTGGTTCTACAAATGACAGACTTGGTCAAAGGTTTGCCAAGCTAATGCAGTCAAGATATCAAATGAGTATGATGGGAGAACTTAGCTATTTTCTGGGCCTTCAAGTCAAGCAGAATGAAGAAGGAACTTTTATTTGTCAATCTAAGTACATCAGAAACTTGAAGAAATTTGGAATGCAAGACTGTTCAAGTGCATCCACTCCTATGGCCACAGCAATAAAATTGGATAAGGATACTGGTACATCAGTATATATTACTGATTACAGAGGTATGATTGGCTCACTACTCTATCTAACTGCAAGTAGACCTGATATCATGTATGCTACTTATTTTTGTGCAAGATTTCAAGCAGATCCAAGAGAACCTCTGTAATAACCCCAAAAATTTTGGACTTTTTGTAACCCTTATGAATAGTGATTTTGCTGATTATGCTGAATAAGAAAAGTTTTCATGCCACACTATGTAGGGGTTCTTTTATTGATATTCTGAGATCTTATTAGTACTCTATATGGTATATAAGTGTATGTAAAGATCGTTAGAATCCAAATTCGAACACTTCAATTTTTTCCCGAAAACCCACCAGATACAGAAAGAATTGAGTATAAGGTAACATGATGAAAATGATTTAAATTCAAGGATTTTAAGAGAGGATAAAAAAAGGAATATAAAATATTGAGAAAGGTTTAGGGAAACCCAAGTAATAAGATCCCGGATATGATCCCTCAAATGATAAACGAGAACGAAAGTTAAGCAAACTGTATAACAGATAAGCGGTCATTAGCCAAGTAATTAGGGGTTAATCAAAGAGGTTAGTGGATGATGATGTCATCACACCAGAAGGAGAAGACATGTGGCAATTGGATGACATAGGAAGGATGACATAAGCATGATAAAAATGAAGTGTGTTGTTGGTTGATTTTTGGCCAGACAAAAGTTACCATGGTAAAAGTTTAATCTATTTCCAAGACAAAAGAAAGCAACCAACCAACAAATATCATAACACAAATACAAATTGAAAATTTACTTTCCCATTTCAAGAAGAAGCTCCCGGCTTCTTCATCATTTCAAAGAAAAGAAAA